>NW_007260060.1:0-8258 GCF_000164805.1 Carlito syrichta | reverse complement strand
CAGTCAGAATGGCAATTATCAATAACTCAAAAAAATAACAGATGCTGGAGAGGATGTGGTAAAAAAGGAACACTTCTACACTGTTGGTGGGAGTGTAAACTAGTGCAACCTCTGTGGAAAACTGCATGGCAATTCCTAAAAACTCTAAATATCGACCTCCCATATGACCCTGCAATCCCCCTAATGGGAATATACCCTGAAGAACTCAAATCACTCCATCAAAAAGATACCTGCACACATATGTTTATCACAGCATTGTTCACAATAGCAGAACCTGGAACCAACCATGCTGTCCATCAAAAGAGAACTGGACTTAAAAATGTGGTACATACACATGATGGAATAATATGCAGCCATAAAAAAGAACAAAATCATGAATTTTGCAGCAACTAGGATGGAACTAGAGTTTATAATACTGAGTGATCTCTCACAGAAACAAAGATCTGAGTATCACATGTTCTCAGTCATAAGTGGACCTTGAACAACTATCATAATACTATAAGAAAAGGATTGATGGAGGCGGGAAACTATGGGAGGGTCAGGGAGGGGAAGGGAGGTGAGATTAACGGTAGTCAATATCTGTCTTGGCATCGGTGGGCACCCCTTATCAACAAGGGTGCCTGAATGATGCATATTTGTATACTTCACCTTTAAGTGTACCCTACAATTTTAAAATAAAAAAAAGTTTAAAAAAAATAGACATGATAAGTAAGTGTAATATGGAATCCTAGATTGGAAAAAAATAGATAAAAAAATAAGAAAATCTTTTAAAGCCAGAGTTGTTGACTCAAGATTAACTTTCTTTCCTACACAAACAAGTGGAAAAATATCCCATTCCATTTCCTGTTCTGTTTTATTACTGTTTCAAGGTATAGAAGCCATTTTTGAAATTTTTCCAGTGCATTTATGTTCTTATAACAAGTAAGTGTTCTGTTTGTAAAACTTTCTAATAAGCTCTTTGCTTGAAGTCTTTGTCTATTTTATTGGTGTGATATGGCAGGGCATGGAAAAAAGGATGGAGAAACCAATGCAATTTTCATTGCAGAAGTCATGCAATTTTGTCAAAATGAGAGCTGAGAGGCCAACTAAGCCAAATAGTATTTTCCACTTGAGCAATAATCAAGGAGATAAAGGAGCATGAATCATGTCAGGGATTTGATTCCTCACTTTCACACTGTGGTTCAACACAGAACTTTCTTCTCAGGCAACATAACCACACAGACTCTTTAGGCATGAACTGGACTGTCTCCTGGCCCCAGTTTTTCACTGCTGTTAACCCTTTCAAAATTTCCAGCATTGAAATTAAGTGCTTCTTTCTGAGATTTCATTATGAGGCAGTGCAGTCTTTGACCTATTCATACTAAGTATTTGCTTCCTTTTGCCTGAAGCCCAAGGACTGACCTGCCACCTTACAAGTTCTAACAAAGGTTATGGAGAAAACAGAGGGTAGGGCTCTAATGAAAAAGGAGTCTTCCTCTCCTCCTTTGGCACACACAGACAATATATCTTCTCAATTAATAACCACCTACAGACTAGTTAACCTTTTGAATGACTTTGACAGCATCAAGCTCTCTCTAAAGCACATTTAGATGAGCTCCCTTGGAATGATAATCTTCCTTTTGAAAACTTCTTTTGATATGCATTTTTATTTTAAAAAATTGAATAAGAGGAGAATTAAAGTGAACAAAATGGAATTAAGTTTGAAGCTAGATCTTTTGTGATAAAACATAGAGTTTTAATGCAGGAGAATATTGGTCATGACCTGTCTCTCATGGGGAAGAAAGATTTATCAGCTTTACAGTCAGAGGGCAGCTGAGATCCAATAGGCAGTTTCTCAACTCACCTAAAGGGAGTGTGATGCAGCAGGAAGGAATAATTTAGGAGGAGAGTTTATCTAGTGGGTTAGGATCACATTTTAGTATTTTATCACCTTTCATCATTACCATCTTTTCAAATTTTCAATAACTTCAAGTGACAGATGATCTCAAGCAAAACAGTACCAACTTGTGTTTGAGTCTCATATTCACCACTGAAGAGCTTTGTGACCTCAGGCATGGGTGGTAATGTCTTTGAGACTAATTGTCTTCACTAAAGGATGATATTAATTCATATCTCATAGAGCTGTTGTGAAGACAAAATGTAAAATATGAGGAAGCCCTTATACAGCAATACACAAATATTGTGCATTGCTGTTACATTGTCCTCTCACTTTCAGAACAATGTTTGTAGATGCTCAAAGAAGACATAAGTTAAGCCAAGACAAAATCAACTGAGATCTAAAACCTGTATGCAAAAGAGTGACCTTTCATGGAAGATGGCCAGGTTCAATGTTATTATGTCTATTCTGGGTAATGGTGAAATCAGGAGAGGGTGAGCACCACCGAGAAGCCTTGGAGAAAGGAATCTGAATTCTTGAGAGAATTTAACACTAGGGAGAACATTAATAAGTAAGCAAAAGAATAATCTCTGTAAAACAGCTAGAGATGGTTCTGTTAACCACATCTATCTTCGCATAAAGCCAGGGAGGGTTAGCTGGAGCATTCCCCAAGGGTTCAGCTAGCACCTCCCTGCTTCCAGTTAGTCCTCAGGACCTCCCCATTTAGCTGTTAGAGACTGTGTTCCTCACCCTGCAAAGATGTTGAAGTTTTAACCCCAAATTCTTATGAAAGTGATACTATTTTGAAATAGAGTCTTTGCAGATAATCAGGTAAAAATGAGGTCATTAGAGCAGGTTCTAATACCGTAATGGGAAATTTAGATATAGAGACAAACAGATGAAGAGGAAAGAAGATGTGAACAGGAAGAATGTCATTTATAAACCAAGGAATACCCAAGGCTACTAAAATCTATATGGAATGGATTCTTTTACAGTCCTCCAAAGGAACTAACCCTACCAACACCTTGATTTCAGTTTTCTGATTTCCAGAACTGTTAGACAGCAAATTTTTGTTTTTAAAGTCATATGGTTTGTGGTACTCTGTTACAGCAGCTCTGGAAAAGTAATATCTCACCCTTTGCCTGAGAGGCAAATATTATGTAGTTATTTGTCTGCTTTCTTTATTGGCTGCCTAATTCTGCTAGTATGTAAATTGCACGTGAGCAGGAAACTTCTTTGCCTCCAACATAGCATTTAGCGCAGTGCTTGGGAAGTAGTGGGTGCAACACGATGAATATTTGTTGAATGAGTTATTATTTTTGGTCCCAGAATGGCTAGTAACTAACACAGAAATGGCTAAGTTATTTTGACTGAATAAAATGAAATCCACATCTTTGATATGTGATAGTCTTATCATATTAATTTTAATCAAAGATTTGTTTCAGAAAACTGACTCCTATCAATAAATAAAATTCCCCAAATGAGGGATATACTATGCTCTGGTATGCAAAGTTTATCTGATAATTAAGATGGCCTTGCTGTTGTCATATAACCAAAGTTGGACTATAAATATTTAAGATGTAATTGTCATAATAAATGAATACCAAGTACTTATATTTTGCTATTTTGTGTTGCTTCTCTAGAAAAGACGTAACTTACCTTTAGTAATCAACAGTTTGTAAGATTCATCTGAATTATATTTGTGAGGTTCTGTATTGATTTTCTACAGTTCCCATAAGATATCTGGGAAAAAAAATCAGCAACATAGGACAGTATGGGTTTATTCTTTAACATTTCTGGAGTCAGAAACCTAAAATGGTCTCACTGGGCAAAAATCAGGGTGTTCAAAAGGCTACGTTCCTTCTGGAAGTCTGAAGGAAGAATGTATTTTCTTGCCTTTTCCAGCTTTTAGAGGCCATCTGCACGTCATGGCTCATGGCATTCTTCCATCTTCAAAGTTAGCGATGGCCAGTCAAGTCCTTCATGTGCTGTCATCTCTCTGAATCTGATGTTTTTGCTAACTTCCTACCCATTTAAAGGGAGATTATATTGCATTAAGCCCACTTGGACGATCTATTATAAACTCGTTATTTATTTTTGTATTTATGTTTGCATAAACAAAGTAAGAACTGTGGGAGGATATACACTGAGTTGTTGTAGGTAGCACTTGTTACTTTTTATAATCAAATCATTAAAATAGAAAAGTATGGGGAAAAAGAGTTAGTGGGTTTTTTTGTGAGTGAAGGTTGTTTCTCAGAGAGCTTGGCTATGAAGGTAAGAAAATAGGAGAGTATATTGAGGGAAGAGTTCAGGGAAATTGGTAATTTTAAAAATGTGTATATTTTTTGTATTTTAAAGATGTGGGGTAAAATTCAGAATTAGGTAGATAAGTGGTGTCACCTTAATTTCATTTGAAAGCTTAATTTCCCTTTGCCATATAACATAACTTATTCACAGGTTCCAGAGCTTAAAGTGTGGACATGTTTGGGGAGAAGTGGCACTCCACTATAAAGCAATAGAGAACAGCGGACTTCATTGCTTTATTCTGCCTACATTATTGCTGGGTGTCTGAGAGCTATCTCATGCCCTGATGATGTTGCACTAAAATTCTAATCTTGGGCTTGATTTATGTGAGTCAGCCCAAAATATGAGTTTCAAAAATAAAGTAATATTAATTAATGTAAAAACAGGTCAAAGAATGGTTTTTCACAAAAATCTATCCTGCAAGATATTAATAAAGACTATATTTTTTAAAAGGTGCTTCATAGTCAATGCACATTTGGACTGAAGATTAAGCAAAACAAATACTGTCATTTATTTGCTGAAAGACTTCAAAATGCCTGTATCAACATACATTGTGGTTCCCAAAGAAGGATACCATAATATGCAGGGTCTCTCAAATTTATTTTGCTACAGAGATCTTGTTATTGCAGGACATTTTGTGGGATTAATGATCTGTGGAACATGCTGTGAGTCACTCTAATATGAAAGTGTGGTAGATAACTACAGAAATCTAGGAGTCTCTCTGGATCCATAGGAAATTTCTAGGGCTCCCTGGCTGTTCCTAAAACAAATGAATCATCATTTGAGGACAGTAAATAATTTTGCTACTTAGAAACATTCTCATAGCAGAAGATTGTAGGAGGCTGGTTTGATATCCCCTTAATTTAGCATGTTCAAAACTGAACTTATCTTCTCTCCACTTCCCACATCCCAAGCCCTACCAGTGGTGGAGTTATGTCCTCTAAAATTGGTAAGTTGAAGCACCAACTCTCAGCACTTTAGAGTGTGACTGTATTTGGAGACAGGATCTTTAAAGAGGTCATTAAGTTAAAATGATGCCATTAGGGTAGACCCTAATTCAATATGATTGGTGTCCTTATAAGAAGAGAAGACTAGAACATATACAGGTACAGAGAGAAGACCACATGAAGACACTGGGAAGACATAGCCGTCCACAAGTTTAGAAGAGAGATCTCATTGCTGACACCTTGACTTCAGACTTCTAGCCCTCAGAATTTTGAAAAAATATCTTTCTGTTTTTTAAGCCACCCAGTCTATTATACTTTGTTGTGGTAGCCTAAGCAAACTAACAAACCTATCTTATTAAATTCTTCTTATTTTTCAAAGGTACCATTGTTTATTTCCATTTTTAAAGTATCTGGCCCATTTTCAAGTTTCAGCATTTTTTCTTCTGTTTCTCAAGCTCATCTCCTCTTCCACTCTATTTTTATGCCTTCCTTGCTTGTGTAGACTGTACTTCCACACCAGCCTTTTTGTGAGATTGGTCAATATTCCAAACTGTGTTGTCTTTCTTTACCTTACCTGCCTTTCTAGCATGTTAATGTCATCACAAGGTTTAACTGCCAGAAGAGAGAATGGTTTCCTTCTGCACATCCAATGAGTAATAGCTTATAGTCCTATCTTCTCCTGCCTTAATTCTCCCTCCAATCAGTGCCCATGGCTCTGGGGACACAGCAGGTTTGTTCTTGCTGCCTTCCCTGTACTCACACGCAGCTTTCTGCCTGGAACATTTTTCTCCTTCCTTTTGGCCTATTAAAACTCTTTTACCTCTTAAGACTTGCTTAAGACTTGGCTCACGACTCCCTGTTTCCCTTAGATTTTCCCTTCCATGCTGATTGTATGTCCTGTTCTTCCACAGCACTCATATTGCTGCCATGAAGTGCTGCTTTCCAAAAACAAAACTGTCATCCCCAAGGCTATCAGAGGGAGAAAATGAGCTGGTGCGAAAGAGCATACCATTGCCTGTTCTGGATTGGATCCTTGAAAATCACCTTCTCCTAGAGATCATTCTCAAATTGCCATTACTGTTGTCATGTTGCCCTTTCTTTTAAAATTCTGGCACAAATTAGAAAAATGATCTTTCATATAAATATCTCATGTAATTCTTGCATAAATATCCTACAGATTACTTGAGAAAAAAAATTTTTAGCTTACTGATATGTAAGAAACAAAAGTAAATGTATTTATACAATGTAGTTAGTCATTAGGATAGACCCTAATTCAATATGATTGGTGTCCTTATAAGAAGAGAAGACTAGAACATATACAGGTACAGAGAGAAGACCACATGAAGACACTGGGAAGACATAGCCATCCACAAGTTTAGAAGAGAGATCTCATTGCTGACACCTTGACTTCAGACTTCTAGCCCTCAGAATTTTGAAAAAATATCTTTCTGTTTTTTAAGCCACCCAGTCTATTATACTTTGTTGTGGTAGCCTAAGCAAACTAACAAACCTATCTTATTAAATTCTTCTTATTTTTCTTCTTATTATTGCCAGGCATGCTGGCAAGGAGTCCTGGGGGAAATCACATACTTCCAAGGTTCTTCTTTTGCTGACCCCTGACATGATTCTATAGAAGAATTCTTGCTTTGATTCTTATTGTCCCTGTTAGTCACTTCAGAGTCCAGATTACAGGTGAATTACTGAGTTCCCTTTCTGATCCTTTGAAGACCTACCTTTATTCACATGATTGACACTGAGAAAAATTTCTCCTTTAAGGTAAACACACATGCCCTAAGTTCTGAGACACAGACTAACACTTGCAAAACCAAAAAAGGATGAAACTATCACATAACACAAAGAGTCTAAGGATCATGAGACACCATTCTACAGCAAGAGACATCAGTGGAAGTTCATTCTCTTCTGTGTGAGAACTAATTGCACGAACTTTGTTGTCAAGGCAGCTCCCTGACTATAAAAGTTGTCACTTAATTCATTGTCAGAACTGATTTGGTAGATTTGTTAGTTTTGTTAATTTTCTATTGTTGCTGTAAAAAATTACCACTAAATTAACGACCAGAAACAACACAAATTTATTATGCAGTCCGTAAGTTAAAATTCCAAAAAGGGTTGGCAGGGCTGTGATCCTTCTGAAGACTACTCCAGGGGAGAATCCAATCCCTGCCTTTTCTAGCATCTAAAGTCTGCCAGTGTTCCTTGGCTCCTGGCCCATTCTCTATTTTCAAAGCCAGCAGCATAGTGTCTTCCAATCTCTCTCTTTTTGCTTCTGCTGTTTTCCCCCCTCTGTGCTCTCATCATTTCCCTGACTGTGACCTTCCTGCCTCCCTCTTATAAAGACTCTTGTGATAGCATTTGGCCCGCAGGGATAATACAAGATAATTTTCCATTCTAGGATCCTTAATGCAATCATATCTGCATTCACAGATTTCAGGGATTAGACTGTGGACATCTTTGGGGGTCCATTATTCTGCCTGACCAGGATGGATATAAACACATAATGAGGTACTCTCTACTGACCTCAGCTGAGAACTTCAAAGAGGATGGCTTTCCAAAAAAGTAGACAGTATTTACTTTAACCAAAGTTGGGAAATAGTTGAGCATCTTTGTTACAATCTTGAATGATAATCTATTTTATTTTTTTTGAGTTGGAGTCTCACTCTGTCACCCAGACTGGAGTGCAGTGGCCGCTCACGGCCACCGCAGCCTCAACCTGCCGGGCTCCGGTGATCCTTCTGCCTCAGCCTTCCGAGTAGCCGGAATTACAGGCATGCGCTACCATGCCTGGCTGATTTTTTGATTTATTGTAGAGATGAGGTCTCGCTGCCCAGGCGGGTCTCGAACCCGCGGGCTCAGGCAATCCACTCACCTCAGCCTCCCAAAGGCGCGGGATTACAGGCTGAGCCCCCGAGCCCGGCTGATAATCTATTTTTTTGTATAGTATGAGTGCATATGCACGTGTGCACATATATATATATATTTATATAATGCTTTTATTCATCAAATAATTTATCTCTATACTAAGCATATTATACATTCCTGATAGTGCTCTACAATTATAATAAATTTAATGAATTCTAGCAGATACAGTAGACAGACTCCCATCCATTTTAAAA
>NW_007260059.1:1842-12916 GCF_000164805.1 Carlito syrichta | reverse complement strand
CAGCTGGCTAGTTGGTTAATTCAGCTAGTTAAGAAAGCTGGCTAGCTAACTGGCAAGCTATGTAGCTAGCTAATTAAGACAGCTAGATAGCTACTTGGCTTGCTAGTGATGTCTTTGAGTTAAGTCAGCTGGCTAGCCAAATGGCTAGCTGATTAAATCAGCTAGTTTAGTCAGCTGTCTAGCCAGCTGGTTAGGTAGGTAGCTAGCTAGATACGTCAGCTTGCAAGTCAGCAGGCTAGCTGTTAAAGTTAGCAAGTTACATCAGCTGTCTAGCCTGCTGGCTAGATAGGTAGCTACCTAGTTAAGTGAGCTGGCATGCCAGCTTGCTAGGTTTAGTCAACTAGGTAAGTAAACTGGCTAGTCAGCTTGCTAGATAGGTAGCCAGCTAGTTAAGTCAGCTGGCTAGCCACCTGGCTAGGTAGGTAGCTAGTTAATTATTTCAGCTGGCTAGTCGGCTGGCTAGCTAGTAAAGTCACCGAGTTAAGTGAGTTCTCTAGCTGGCTGGCAAGGTAGCTGTCTAGCTAGTTAAGACAGCTGGCTAGCCAGATGGCTATCTAGTTAAGTCAGCTAGTTAAGTCAGTTGGTAGCTAGCTAGCTAGCTAGGTGGCTGGTAAGTTAAGACGGCTGGTAAGCTGGCTGGTCATGTAGGTGATGAGCTAATTAAGTCAGCTGACTAGCCAGCTGACCAGCCGGGTGGCTGGTTAGTTAAGCTGGCTTTCTATCCCACTGTCCAGACAGACGGCTGGCTATTTAAGCCAGCTGGCTTGCCAGTTGTCCAGACCACTAGCAAGCTTGAAAGCTGTCTAGCCAGCTGGGTAGCTAGCTAGTTAAGCATGCTGGTTAGCTGTATAGTCAACCAGGTAGCAAGCTAATTAAGTCATCTGGCTAGTCAGCTGGCTAGCTGGTTAAGTCATCTATTTAAGTCAGCTGACTAGCCATCTGGCTAGGTAGATAGCTAGCTAATTAAGTTAGCTGGTTAGTCAGATGTCTAGCTAGTTAATTCAGTGAGTTAAGTGGGCTGTCTAAGCATCTGGCTAGCTAGGTGACTGGCTAGTTATGGCAGCTGGCTAGCAGTATGTCTATCTAGTTAAGTCAGCTAGTTAAGTCAGCTGGATAGCCAGCTGCCTAGCTAGGTGGTTGGAAAGTTAAACTGGCTTCTTAGTAGGCTGCTCAGGTAGGTGGCCAGTTAGTTAAGCCAGCTGGCCAACCAGCTAAACAGTCAGGTGGCTGCCTAGTTATGATGGCTGGGTGTCCCACTCTCCTGATAGACGGCTGGCTACTTATCCCAGCTTTCTAACCAGGTGGCCAGCCTGCTAACTAGCTAGCCGGCTGCCTAGCCAGCTAGCCTGACAGTTAGCTAGCTAGTTAAACCAGCTGGCTAGCCGTCTAGACTACCAGGTAGCTAGCTAGTTAAGTTAGCTGGCTAGCCAACTGGACAGCCAACAAGCTAGTCAGGTAGATACATCAGCTAGCTATTCAGCTAGCTGGTTAAGTCCACTAGCAAGTCAGCTAGCTATACAGCTAGCTAGTTTAGTCAGCTAGCTAGTCAGGTTGCTAGTCAGCTTGCTAGTTAAGTCAGCTAGCTAGACAGCTAGCTAGTCAGCTAGATAGTTAAGTCAATTAGCCAGTAGCTAGATAGCTAGCTAGTTAAGTCAGCAAGCTAGAGAGTTAGTTAGCTTGTTTGCTAGCTAGTTATGTCAGCTAGATAGTCAGCTTTCTAGTCGTCAGCTAGCAAATCAGCTAGTTATTAGTTAAATAGTCAGCTAGCAACTCAGTTATCTGGTGAGCTAACTAGTGAGCTCGCTCACTTTCCATCAGGACAGCTAACTCTTCAGCTCGCTCACATGCCAAACAGTCAGCAAAATAGTTGGCTTGCTCACCAGCCAACAGGTCAACAAACTTGTTGACTCACTCACAGGACAAGTCAGGTAACTAATCGGCTTCCTCACCAGCTGACTAGTTAAGTCAGATCACAGGTTGGCTCGCTCACCAGTCGACTAGTTAAGGCAGCTTATCGGCTCACTGCCGATTAAGTTGGCTCACCTGTCAGCTCAATCTCCAGTCGTCTATTTAAGTCTTCTGAGATGTTGGCTCATTCGCCAATTGACTAAATTCAGCTGACCAGTGAGCTCACATGCCGGCCAACTAGTTAAGTCAGCTGACCAGTTGGCTCACTCGCTGGCTGACTCATTAAGTCAGCTGACAAGTCAGCTCAATTGCCGGCCTAATAGTTAAGTCAACTGACAAGTCTGTTCACTCACCGACCGACTAGTTAATTCAGCTCACTTGGCTCACTCGCAGGCCGACTATTAAAGTCAGCTAACTGGTCAGCCTACTAGCCGGTCATCTATTTGAGTCAGCTAACCAATCTGCTGACTAATCAGCCAATTGTCAGCTGAAAAGTTACCTCAGCTAACTTGTCAGCCAACTAGTTAGGACAGCTGAAACTTTGCCAACTAATAGGCCGATTAGTTAGTTCAGCAAACAAGCATGCCAACTAGTTAACCGAGCTAACTAGTAGGCCAACTCGTCAGTCAACTAGTAGACCCAGCTAACTAGTCAGCCAACATATTGGCCAACTTGTTAAGCCAGCTAACAAGTCGGCCGAGTAGTCAGCCAATGTGTTAAACCAGCTAACTTCTCTGCCGACTAGTCAGCCAACAAGTTTGTCACCTACTACTTACAACAGCTACTTTACTCGTTTACCAACTAGTCAAAACAGATAACTCGTTAACCAACTCTTTAAATAAGCTAGCTATCTCGTTAGTAACTATTTAAGTCAGCTAAGTCTGCTAGCTAAGCAGCTAGCAAGTTAACTCAGTTAGATAGTAAGCTAGCTGACTAGCTAACTAATTAGCTAGCTTTTTAAGTCAGCTACTTAAGTCTACTACCTAACTAGTTAACTAATTAGTTAAGTCAGCTAGTTATTCAGCTAGTTAAATAGTTAGCTACATATTTAATTCAGGTAAAGCCAGCTAGCTAACTAGTTAAGTCAGCCAGTTAAGTCAGCTAGCTAAGTAGTTAAGTCAGCTAGCTAAGTCAGCTAATTAAGTCAGCTTTCTAATTTAGTCAGCTGCTTAAGTCAGGTAGCTAGTTAGCAAACGGGTTGTCAGTAGGTTGAGTCAGGTAGTTTGCTAGTTAAATGAAGGGTTAAGTCAGCTGGTTGACTCAGCTAGCTAGCTAGTTAGCAAACGGGTTGAGTCAGATGGTTGAGTATGCTAGCTAGCTAGATAGCTAATGAGTTATGTCAGATGCATGAGTCAGATAGCTAGCTAGATATCTAATGAGTTAAGTAAGCTGGTTGTGTCAGCTAGCTAGCTTGTTAACTAACGAGTTAAGTCAGATAATTAAGAAAGCTAGCTAGCACATTAGATAACAAGTAAGCTCACTAGTTAGCTAGCTGGTTAAGTCAGCTGGCTAGCCAGCTGGGTAGCTATTTAAGTCACCTAGTTAAGTCAGCTCACCGGCCAGCAGGTTAGCTAGGTAGTTAGGTAGTTAAGTTTGCTGGAAAGCCAGGGAGTTATATAGGTAGGTAGCTAGTTAAGTCACCTGACTAGCCATCCAGCATCTAGTTATGTCAGTTATTTAAGTCAGCTGGCTATCCAGCTGTTTAGCTAGGTAGCTAGCTAGTTAAGTCTGCTGGCTAGACAGCTGGATACTTCATTAAGTCAGCTAGCTCAGTCAGCTGGCTAGGCTGCTGGATAGCTAGGTAGATAGGCAATTAAGTCAGCTGGCTAGCCAACTGGCTTGTTAGTTGTCAGTTAGTTAAGTCAGCCAGCTAGCCAGCTTGCTAGCTAGTTAGCTAGCTAGTTATGTCAACTATATAGCCTGCTGGCTAGATAGTTAAGTCACCAATAATGTCACCTGACTAGCCCACTGGCTAGCTAGGTAGCTTGTTATTTATTCAGCTGGCTACACAGCTTGCTAGCTAAATATGTCACCTACTTAATTCAGCTGGATAGACAGGTGGCTAGCTGTGTAGCAAGCTAGTTAATTCGCCTGGCTAGAAAGCAGGCCAGCTAGATAAGATAGCTAGTTAAGCCAGCTGACTTGCTAGGTAGTGACCTAGTTATGTCAGTTCGCTATCCAACTGACTAGCTAATTCAGTCAGCTAGTTAAGTCAGATGGCTATCCAGGTGGCTAGAGAGGTAGAGAGTTAGCTAACTCAGCTGGCTAGTCAGCTGGATAATTAGTTAATTTAGCTAGTTTTGTCACCTAGTTGGCCAGCTTCATAGCTCGTTAATCAACTAGTTATGTCAGCTGGCTAAACAGCTGACTAGCTAGTTACATCACCTCATTAAGTCAGTTGGCTAGCCAGCTCACTAGGTAGTTAAAAAGCTAGTTAAATCAGATGGCTAGACAGCTAAACAGCTGGCTAGATAGTTATATCAGTTGGTTATTTCAGCTGGTTGGGTAGCTAGCTAATTAAGTCAGCTAGTTATGTCAACTAGCTGGCTAGTTAAGTCAGCTAGATAAGTCAGTTAGCTAGCTATATAGCTAGCTAGGTATCTAACTAGTTATTCACCTTGTAAAGTCAGCAAGCTAGCTAGGTAGCTAGCTAGTTAAGTCAGCTGCCTAGCTGGGTAGCAAACTATTTAAATCAGCTGGCTAGTCAGCTAGATAGCTAGTTAGGTCACCTAGTTAAGTCAGTTCACAAGCTAGCTGGATAGCTAGGTGGCTAGATGGTTAACTCAGCTGTCAAGAATGCAGGATACGTATGTAGCTAACTAGTTAACTCAGCTGGCTAGCCACCTGACTAGCTAGTGATATCAGCTAGTTAAATCAGCTGGTCTGCCAGCTGGCTAACGAGTTAAGTCACCTAGTTGAGTCAGCTGGCTAGCCAGCTGGCCAGCTGGTTAAGTCTGCTAGTTAATATATGTGACTACCCTTCTGCTAGCTAGGTAGCTAGCTAGTTATGTCAGCTGGCTAGCCAGCTGGCTAGCTGGTTACATCAGCTAGTTAAGTCAGCCTGCTAGCCACCTGGCTCGGTACGTAACTAGATAATAAAGTCAACTGTCTAGAGGGCTGGTTTGCTAGGTAAGTCAGTGAGTTAATGAGCTCTTTAGCTGGCTGGCTAGCTGGGTGACGAGCAAGTTAAGCCAGCTGGCTAGCCAGAGGACTATCTAGTTAAGTCAGCTACTTAAGTCAGCTGGATAACTGGCTGGATAGCTAGGTGTCTGGCATGTTAAGCCAGCTGGTTAGCAGACTGGTCAGGTAGGTTGCCAGCTACTTAAACCGGCTGACTAGTCGGCTAAGCAGCAGGGTGGCTGGCTATTTAAGCAGGCTGGCTTAACAGCTAGCCTTGGCAGCTAGCCAGCCAGGTAGCTAGCTAGTTAAGCCATCTGGCTAGTGATCTAGCCAACCAGGTAGCTAGCTAATTAAGTCAGCTGTCTTGCCTGTTAGCCAGCCATCTACCTCGTCAGCTAGTTAATTCAGCTAGGTAGCCAGCTAGCTAGTTAAGTAAGCTAGTTAGTCAGCTAGCCAATCAGTTAGCTAGTTAAGTCAACTAGCCAGCTAACTAGCCAGTTAGCTAGCTAGTTAAGTCAGCTGGCTAGACAGCTAGATAGCTTGTTTGCTAGCTAGATGTCAGCTAGATAGCCAGCTAGCTAGTCAGCTAGCTAGTTAAGTCAGCTAGCAAATTTGTCAGTTACTTAGCAATCCTGTCGGCTACAAAATCAACCTGCTGATCAGCTAATTAATGGGATTGCTCGCTTTCCATCAGGTAAGCTAACTAGTCGGCTCACTTGCCTGTCTACCATTCATTAAATTAGTCAGCTCGCTTGCAAGTCACCAGGTAGCTAACTAGTTACCTTGCTCTCCAGCTGACTAGTTAAGTCAGTTCACCAGTTGGCTCACTCGCCGGCCGACTAGTTAAGGCAGCTCACCCATCAGCTCACAAGCCAGCCAATTTGCTAAGTCAGTTCACCTGTCGGCTTACTTGCCAACCGACTTGTTAATTCTTCTGACCAGTCGGCTCACACGCCAGCTGACTAAATTCGGTTACCAGTGAGCTCACTCACCTGTTGACTAATTAAGTCAGCTTATCAGTCGGCTCACTCACAGGCCAACAAGATATGTCAACTTACCTGTCGGCTCACTCGCTGGCCGACTAGTTAAGTGAGCTAACTTGTCTGCCGACTAGCCAGCCAACTAGATAAGTCAGCTAACCGATCGGCTGACTAGTTGACCAACTTGTAAGCTGGCAAGCTAGCTCATCTAAATAGTCAGCCAACAAGTTAGGTCAGCTAACTTGTCGGCCAACTATTAGGCAGACTAGTATGGTCAGCAAACCAGCAGGCAGCAAGTTAACCTTGCTAACTAGGGGGCCAACTCGTTAGTCAGCTAGTTAACCCAGCTAACTAGTCGGCCGACTAGTCAGCCAACTTGCCAAGCCAGCAAACAATTCGGCCTAGTAGTCAGCCTATGTGTTAAACCAGCTAAGTAATCCACCTACTCGTCAGCCAAAAATTAGTCACCTTACTAAGTCGTTAACTAAGTAGTTAAGAAAGCTAGTTAACTCGTTTACCAATGAGTTAAAACAGTTAACTAACTCATTAACCAACTCATTAAGTCAGCTAGCTATCTCATTATCCAACTAGTTGTCAGCTACCTAAGTCAGCTAACTAACTAGCTAGCTAGCTAAGTCAGCTAACTCAATAGAAAGCTAGCTATTTAAGTCAGATACTTAAATATGCAACCTAACTAGTTAGCTAAATATTAAATCAGCTAGTTATTGAGTTAGTTAAATAGTTAGCTAACTATTTAATTCAGGTAGTTAAGACAGCTAGCTAACTAGTTAAGTCAGCCAGTTAAGTCAATTATCTAAATAGTTAAGTCAGCTACCTAAGTCAGCTAGTTAAGTCAGTTTTTTAATTTAGTCAACTGGTGAAGACAGCTACCTAGCAAGTGAGCTAACAGGTTACAACAGCAGGTTGAGTCAAGTTGTTAGCTAGTTAACTAGTGGATTAAATGAGCTGGTTGAGTCAGCTAGCTAGCTAGTTAGCAAACTTGTTGGCTCAACTGATTGAGTAGGCTAGCTAGCCTGTTAGCTAACGAGTTAAGTCAGCTGGATGTGTCAAATAGGTAGCTAGATTGCTAACGAGTTAAGTCAGCTGGTTGTGTTAGCTAGCTAGCTCATTAGCTAATGAGTTAAGGCAGATGATTAAGTCACGTAGCCAGCACGTTTTATAATGTGTAAGCTAACTACTTAGCCAGCTGGTTAAGGCAGCTAGCAAGCTAGTCAGCTAAATATTTAAGTCAGCTTATTAGCTAGGAATCTAGCTAGTTAGCTGACAATTTAAGTCAGCTGTATAGCTAGTTAGCTTGCTAGTTAGATAACTATACAAGTCAGCTGGCTATCTAGGTAGCTAGCTAGTTAAGTCAGCTAGTTAAGTCAGCTGGCTAGCCAGCTGGCTAGATTTGTAGTGAGCTAGTTAAGTCAGCTAGCTAGCTAGCTGGTTAGCTGATTAAAACAGCTAGACTAAAGAACTGGCTAGCCAACTCGCAAGGTAGTTATCTAGATAGTTAAGTCACCTAGATAGCTACCTGGCTAGTTAATGATGTCAGTGAGTTAAGTCAGCTGGCTAGCCATCTGGCTAGCTGGTTAAGACAGCTAGTTTAGTCAGCTGTCTAGCCGGATGTCTACATAGGTAGGTAACTAGTTAAGTCAGCATGCTAGCCAGCAGACTAGATGTTCAATGCACCTAGCTAATTCAGCTGGCTAGCCAGCTATCTAGGTAGTTAGCAAGATAGATAAGTGAGCTGGCTAGCCAGCTTACAAGTCTACGTCAGCTAGGTAAATCAGCTGGCTAGCCAGCTGGCTAGATAAGTAGCCAGCTTGTTTAGTCATCTAGCTAGCCAGCTGACTAGCTGGTTAAGTCAGCTAGTTAAGTCATCTGGCAACCAGCTGGCTATCTAGTTAAGTCAACTCATTAAGTAAGTTGGCTATCCAGCAGGTTAGGTAGTTAAAAAGCTAGTTAAGTCAGATGGCTAGCCTTCTAGCTAGCTAGGTATTTAATCTAGTTAAGCCAGCTGAATAGGTAGGTAGGCAGCTGGTTAAGTCAGCTAGTTATGTCAGCTTGCTAGCTAGTTAAGTCAGCAAGTTTAGTCAGCTGGCTAGCCAGTTGGCTAGCTGGGTAGCTAGCTAGCTAAGTCAGCAGGCCAGACAGTGAGCTAGCTAGTTAAGTAACCAGGTTAAGTCAGCTCACTAGCCTACTGGTTAGCTAGGTAGCTAGGTAGTTAAGTCAGTTAGCAAGCCAGTGGGTTAAGTCGGTATTCTGCAAGTTAAGTCAGCTGGCCATTGAGCTTACTAGCTAAGTAGCTAGGCAGTTAGGTCAGCCTGCTAGCCAGCTGCCTAGCTAGATAAGTCACCTAGTTATGACAGCTGGCAAGACAGCTAGCTAGCTAGGTAGCTATATAGCTAAGTCTGCTGTCTAGCCTGCTGGTTAGCTATTTAAATCACCTTGTTAAGTCAGCTGGCTAGCCAGCTGGCTAGCTAGTTAGCTTGCTAATTAAGTGAGCTGGCTGGACAGCTGGCTAGCTACTTAAGTCAACAAATTAAATCAGCTGGCTAGTCACTTGGCTAGCTATATAGAAAGATAGTTCAGCTGACTAGCAAGTAGGCCAGCTATTTACGACAGTTAGTTAATTTAGCTGGGTAGCAAGCTGGCTAGCTAGGTAGTGAGCTGGTTAATCAGTTGGCTAGCCAGCTAGCTGCCTAATTAAGTCAGCTAGTTAAGTCAGCTAGCTAACCAGCAATCTAGCTAGGCAGAGAGTTAGTTAACTCAGCTGGCTACCCAGCTGGCTAAAGAGTTAAATCAGCTAGTTGAGTCAGCTGTCTAGCCAATTGACTAGTTTGTTAAACCAACTAGATAATTCAGCTAGCTAGCAAGCTGGCTAGCTAGGTAGCAAGCTAGTTAAGTCATCTAGTTAAGTCAGCTGGCTAGCTAGGTAGCTAACTAGTTAAGACAGCTAGTTAAATCAGCTGGCTAGCTAGTTAAGACTGTTATTTAAGTCAGCTGGCTAGCCAGCTGCCTATTATGGTAGTTATCTTGTTAAGTCTGCTTCCTACTCAGCTGGTTAACTAGTTAAATCACCTAGTTAAGTCAATTCACTGACCAGCAGGTTAGCTAAGTAGTTAAATAGTTAAGCCAGCTGGCAAGCGAGCAGGCTATGTAAATTGGTAGCTACTTAAGTCAGCTGTCTAGCCTATAGGCTATCTAGTTATGTCAGCTAGTTAAGTCAAATGGCTATTCAGCTGTCTAGCTTGGTAGATAGGTATTTAAGTCTACTGGCTAGCCTGCTGGCTAAATCGTTAAGTCAGTTAATTAAATTAGCTGGCTTGGCTGCTGGCAGGCTAGGTAGCTAGGTAATTAAGTCAGGTGGCTAGACAGCTGGCCAGGTATTTAAGTCAGCTAATTTAATCAGCTTGTTAACAAGCTGGCTAGCTAGTTAAGTCAGTAGGCTAATTCTGTTGTCTAGCCAGCTGGCTAGCTAGTTAAAATCTATTTATGTCAGATAGGCAGTCAGCTGGGTAGCTATATATTTCAGCTAGTTATGTTTGCTGGCTAGCTAGGAAGCTAGCTATTTAAGTCAGGTAGATATGCCAGCTAGCTAGCTAGTTAAGTCAGCTAGTTAAATCACCTACCTACATGATAGCTAGCTAGGTAGCAAGCTAGTTAAACCAGCTACTTTAAGACAGCCGGTTAGCTAGGTAGCTAGCTAGTTAAGTTAGCTAGATTAGTCAGGTTGCTAGCTAATTTAGTCAGTAAGTTAAGTCAGCTGGATAGACAGCTGCATAGCACTATAGTTGTCTAATTAATTTAGCTGGCTAGCCAGCTTGCTAACTAGTTCAGTCACCTAGTTAAGGCAGCTCACTTGCCAGCAGGTTAGCTAGGTACTTAGGTAGTTAAGTCAGCTGACAAGCCAGCAGTCTATGTAGGTAGGTAGCTAGTGAAGTCAGCTAAGTAGCCTTAAGGTTTCTAGTTATGTAAGCTAGATTAGTCAGCTAGCTATTCACCTGTCTAGCTAGGTAGCTAGCTAGTTAAGTCTGTTGGCTAGCCAGCTGACTACTTCGTTAAGTAGACTATTTATGTCAGCTGACTAGTCAGCTGGCTAGGTAGGCAGCTAGACAATTAAGCCAGCTGGCTATCCAGTTGGCTAGCTATTTAATTCAGCTAGTTAATACAGCTGGCATGACAGTATGCTAGCTACGTAGCTACCTAGTTATCTCAGTTGTCTAGCCTGCTGGCTAGATAGTTAAATGTCCAAGTTAAGTCAGTAGACTAGCCAGCTTGCTAATTAGGTATCTTGCCAGTTAAGTCAGCTCGCTAGACAGCTTACTAGCAAGATAAGTCACCTAGTTAATTCAGCTGGCTAGCCAGCTGTCTAGCTATGTAGCAAGCTACTTAATTCAACTGGCTAGAAATGAAGCCAGCTAGTGAAAACAGCTAGTTAATTCAGCTGACTAGCCATTTGGCTATCTAGGTAGTGATCTAGTTAAGTCAGCTGGCTAGCCACCTGGCTAGCAAATTAATTTAGCCAGTTAAGAAAGTTGGCTATCCAGATAGCTAGAGAGATAGAGCTAGTTAAGTCACCAGCTCGCCAGCTGGATAACTAGTTAAGCCAGCTAGTTTAGTCACCTGGCTAGCCAGCAGCCTAGCATGTTAATCAACTAGTTGATTAACCAGCTGGCTAAACAGCTGGATAGGTAGTTAAGTTACCTCATTAAGTCAGTCGGCTAGCCACTCGCTAGCTAGTTAAAAAGCTAGTTAATTCAGATAACTAGACAGCTGTCTGCCTAGTTATTTCAGGTAGTATAGACAACTGGCTAACTAGGTAGCCAGCTACATATCAGCTAGTTCTGTCAGCTAGCTAGCTAGTTAAGTCAGCTAATTAAGTTAGTTAGTTAGATAGATAGATAGCTTGGATACTAGCTAGTTATTTCAGCTAGAAAAGGCAGTTGGTTTACTAGGTAGCTAGAAAGTTGTCAGCTAATTACATCAGCTGGCTAGCTAGTTAAGTCAACTGGCTAGCCACCTGCCTGGCTGGGTAGCTAGCTTGTTAAATCAGCTGG
>NW_007260059.1:0-1211 GCF_000164805.1 Carlito syrichta | reverse complement strand
GTGGCTAGCTAGTTAGGTAGATATTAAGTCAGTTGGCTATCCACAGTCTAGCTAGTGTGTCAGGTCGTTATATCAGCTCACTAGCCACCTGGCTAAATTGTTATCTCAGCTAGTTCAGTCAGCTGGCTAACCAGCTGGCTAGCTGATTAAGTCAGCTAATTCATTCAAGTGGCTAGCCAACTGGCTAGCTAGGTAATCTTGCTACTTTAGTCAGCTAACTAGCCAGCTGGCTACCTGGTTAAGTCAGCTAGATAAGTCAGCTGGCTAGCCACCTGGCTAATTAGGTAGCTAGCTAATTAAATTAGCTGGCTAGCCAGCTGGCTACATAGTTAAGTCAGCAAATTAAGCAAGCTGGATAGACAACTGATTAGCTAGGTGACAAGCTAGTTAAACCACCTGGCTAGCCAGATACCTATCTAATTAAGTCTGCTAGTTAAGTAAGCTAGTTAGCCAGCTGGTTCGCAGACAGGTCAGGTAGGTGGGCAGCTAGTGAAAATCGCTGGCTAGCCAGCTGAACAGCAGGGTGGTTGGCTAGTTAAACAGGCTGGCTATCCGACTGTCCAGTCAGCAGGCTGCCTAATTAAGCCAGATGGCTAGCCAGCTAGCCAACCAGGTAACTATCTAGTTAAGCCAGATGACTAGCAGTGTAGCCAAATATTTGGCTAGCTTGTTAAGTCATTTGTCTAGCGAGCTATGCAGCCAACTTGCTACTCAGCTACTTAAGTCAGCTAGCTATCCAACTAGCTTGTTAAGTCAACTAGCAAGTCAACTAACTATTCAGCTAGCTAGTTAAGTCAGCTAGCTATTCAGCTTTCTAGTAAGCTAGCTAGCTGGTCAACATGATAGTTAAGTTAGCTATCCAGCTAACTAGCCAGTTAGCTAGTTAGTTAAGTCAGCTAGCCTGACAATCTGATAGCTTGTTTGGTATCCAGTTCTGTCAGCTACATAGCCAACTAGCTAGTCAGCTAGCTAGTTAAGTCAGCTAGCAAATCAGCTAGTTTTTAGCTAACTAGTCGGCTGGAAACTCAGCTAGCTGGTCATCTAATAGTGGGATCACTCGCTTTCCATCAGGTCAGCTAACTAGTCAGCTCCCTTGCATGCCAACCGGTCAGGAAACTAGTTGGCTCACTCACTAGCCAATAGGTCAAATATCTTGTCAGCTCTCTCACAGGCCAACAGGATAGCTAGCTAGTCGGCTAGCTCTCCAGTCG
>NW_007260058.1:507355-565599 GCF_000164805.1 Carlito syrichta | reverse complement strand
GAGAAGGCAATCAGGGGTATCCAAATAGGAAAAGAGGAAGTCAAGTTATCTCTCTTTGCAGATGACATGATTGTGTACCTTGAAAACCCAAGAGAATCTGTCAAAAGCCTCTTTGCACTGATAAAGGACTTTGGCAAAGTCTCAGGGTATAAAATAAATGTGCAAAAGACAATTGCATTGCTTTACACCAATAATAAACAAACAGAAACCCAAATAAAAAGCACAATCCCATTTTCAATAGCCACACACAAAAAATGAAATACCTTGGCATCTTCCTAACTAGACGTGAAAGACCTTTACAATGAAAACTACAAAACACTGCTCAAAGAAATTAAAGATGACACAAACAAGTGGAAAAATATCCCATGCTCAGGGATTTGAAGAATCAACATTGTGAATATGTCCATCTTACCTAAGGCAATCTACAGATTTAACGCAATACCCATCAAATTGCCAGCAACATTCTTCTCAGATCTAGAAAAAAATAATACAGGAATTTATATGGAAACACAAACAACCAAGAAGAGCCAGAACAATCCTCAGCAAAAAAAAAAAAAAAAAGAAAAGAAAAGAAAAAAAAAAGCAAGAGGTAACACAATACCAGACTTTAAACTTTACTATAAAGCTACCATAATCAAAACAGCTTGGTATTGGTACAAGAACAGGCATATAGATCAATGGAATAGAATTGAGATTCCAGAAGCAAAACCCCAGTTTCTCATCCAACTCATCTTCAACAAAGCCTCCACCACCCACCACTGGGAAGAGGAGAACCTATTCAGTAAATGGTGCAGGGAAAACTGGCTGACCACATGCAGAAGATTCAAACAGGACCCCTATCTATCCCCATACACAAAAATTAACTCTAAATGAATCAGAGACCTAAATGTAAAACCTCAAACCATAAGTACCTTAGAAAATGCAGGACACACCCTTATGGAAATTGGAACTGGCATCCAATTCCTGAACAAAACCTGAAATGCACGGGCCATAAAAGATAAGATAGACAAGTGGGACCTCATTAAACTGACAAGCTTCTGTAAAGTCAAAGAAACCATCAAGAAAGCAGGGAGACAGCCCACAGACTGGGAAAAAGTACTTGCCAACTCCATGTCTTACAAAGGCCTAACATCTAGGATCTACAAGGAACTCAAATGTGCTGATAAAAAAAAAAAAAACAAAACACCAAACAACAGCATTACAAATGGGACAAAAGATATGAACAAACACTTCTTAAGAGAAGACATACAGGCAGCCAACAGATACATGAAGAAATGTTCAACCTCACTAGTCATTAAGGAGATGCAAATTAAAACTACACTGAGATACCACCCAACTCCAGTCAGGATGGTCATTATCAATAACTCAAAAAATAACAGATGCTGGAGAGCATGTGGTGAAAAGGGAACACTTCTACACTGTTGGTGGGAGTGTTAACTAGTGCAGCCTTTGTGGAAATCAGTGTGGTGATTCCTAAAAGCTTTAAAAATCGACCTTCCATATGACCCCACAATCCTCCTACTGGGAATATACCCCGAAGAACTCAAATACACAATGGAATATTACACATCCATAAAAAAGAATAAAATCTTGAACTTTGCAGCAACCTGAATGGAATTGGAGTTTATAATACTGTGTGATCTCTCACAGAAACAAGGATCTGAGTATCACATGTTCTCAATTATAAGTGGACCTTGAACTTCTATTGTAATATTGTAAGGAAAGGATTGACAGTTGCGGGGACCTATGGGGCGGGCAGGGAGGTAGGATTAACGGTAGTCAATATCTGTCTGGGGATGGGGGTGCACACCTCATCAACAAAGGTACCTGCACAATGCATATTTGTCTACCTAACCCTTAACTGTAACCCACAATTTTAAAATAAAAAATATGTTAAAAATAAAATAATTAATATAAAAACACAGTATAATAAAATATAAATAAATAAATAAATGAATAAATGAATAAATAAATAAAGTATCAAGAGATCTACTTAAATTACAGATTCCTTGATACAGATGATTCACGTTTTACAACCTCTCTTTGTATAATATATGGTGACCAGCTATCCAGTGAAGCCATGAAA
This sequence comes from Carlito syrichta, assembly GCF_000164805.1. Taxonomy (NCBI): domain Eukaryota; kingdom Metazoa; phylum Chordata; class Mammalia; order Primates; family Tarsiidae; genus Carlito; species Carlito syrichta. The sequence goes on along the minus strand of NW_007260058.1, from coordinate 563,513 downwards.
CTTTCAAAACTGCTTTGCCACATGAAGACCAAGCACTTTGCATTAAAAAACAAGCTTCTGAAATTTTTCAAAAGAAAAAAAAATGTGAACATGAAGAACAGAAGCAATTCTTGAAGGCCATTTCTTCATCAAATGTATCTGAAATGAGAGCGTCATCCTTGGTGGCTAACCGCATTGCTGAAGCTAAGAAATACTTTACTATTGGTGAAGAGCTGATTCTGCCTGCTGCTAAAGACATTGTCACAAACTTTTAGGAGAGTCTGTAGTTCAAAAGGTGGCATGTGTTCTTCTTTCAGCTAGTACCACAACTAGACAAATTGATAAAATAGCAGAGGATATTAAGGCACAATTATTAGAGAGGATTAATAGTCACTTGGCATGCAATTCTGGTTGATGAGTCTACTGATATTGACAACAAGGCAACAATGCTTGTTTTTGTGCAGTATATGTTTTCAGGAGGATGTTCATGGGGATATATTATGTGCACTTATTGCTAACCAATATCACAACTGCAGAACTATTCAAGTATTTGAATGATTATATATTAGGAAAATGGAATTAGTCATTTTGTGTTGGTATAGGCAAGGTGGAATGGCTGCCATAACTGAATGGCTTTATGGTTTCACTATTTGGGCCAAAGGGGTCACTTCTCAATATAATTCTACACACTGTCATCCACAGAGAAATGCTGGTTAGCCAAAAACTGTCACCTGAACTTAATAATATTTTGCAAGATGTGATTACAATTATCAACTACATTAAAGTACATGCCCTTAACTCATATCTGTACACAACTCTGTGAGGAGAAGGAGCAGAGCACACACGTTTTCTTTTATACACAGAAGAGAGATAGCTATCTAAAGGTAGATCACTGGACAGAGTTTTTGAGTTATGAGACCTGCTCCAGAGATTTATTTTAGAAAAACAGTCACCACTATGCCAGAATGGGTCGCAAAATTTGCTTACTTGTTTAATATATTCAACCTGCTCCATGAACTCAATCTGTTACTTTAGGGGAGAATGACAACTGTGCTCAAGTTGGCAGATAAAGTGGCTACATTCAAAGCCAAACTGGAATTATGGGGGCAATGAGTGAACACTGAGATTTTTGACATGTTTTAAACATTAGCGGAGATTTTAAAAGAGACTGAGCCAGGACTTTATTTCTCCCACCTGGTGCATGATCACCTATCTCAGCCTTCAGAAGAATGTGAGCATTACTTCTCAAACACAAAAGACAACTGAACTGGAAAGGAATGGATACATGACCCATTTGTGAGTAAGACAGGTGAATCAACTTTGTCCATGCTAGAAGAGGGTTAACCGCTTGAGATAGCAAATGATGGTGGCCTTAAAATATGTTGAGACAACTTCAAATCTCTATATGTTCTAGATTACAGTCAAGGCAGAATATTTTGAGATTACCACAAAAGCACTGAAAACCTGTTTCCAGTTCCAACATCCTTCCTTTGTGAAGCAAGTTTTTCTGCAGTGACAGCAACCAAAATGAGATTACAGAGTAGATTGAACATAAGCAACACTGTCACTGTCTCCAATCATCTCCAGATGGGACCATATAGTTGCAGGAAAACAAACTCAGGAATCCCACTGATTCTGCATTATGGTGAATTATATAATTATTTCATTATATATTACAATATAATCACAATAGAAAGTGCACAATAAATGTAATGGCTTGATTCTTTCTAAAACCACCTTCACCCTGGTATGTGGAAAAATTGTCTTCCACAAAACTGGTCCCTGATGCCAAAAATGTTGGGCACTGCTAAGTTAAGTTATGCAAAATTAAGAGAGTAGATTTGTTGCATTTAAAACTTTGTTTAAAGAGTTTAGGTTCAGAAGATAGTAGCATAATCATAAACTTTCCAGAACAGTGTTTCAGGGTCATATTCAACCTTAGAGTCTACAGATTCAGTCAGTAGAGTTAGTCCATTTTTCCAGGCATCTGTAGACAGGCACAAAATGTATGTTTTCATTGTAGCAGGAATTATTCTGGTGCATATTATTACATTAAACTCCCAGAAAGTTTATCTTCCTCTCCTCCTCCTCCTTCTCCTCCTCCTCCTCCTCCTTCCTCTTCCTCTTCTTCCCCCTCATCCTCCTTCTCCTTCTCCTTCTTTGAGGCTAAGTTCTTCTCCCTGTACAGTCTCCTTTCACTATACTTTTGAGAAATACCACTTTTAATGATTCCCTGATGAATTCCTGTTTCACCTATACTATGATGTGAGCAGTAATTTCTCTCACTAATAAAATGCTTTTGTCCTAACTAGGATTTCTATAACAAATTACTGTAGAGTAGGTAACTTAAACAAAAGATGTTTCTTTCTCACAGTTCTGAAGGCTGAGAAGTCCAAGATCAAGGTAACAGCAGATTCAATGTTTGGTAATGACCCTCTTCGGTTTATAGACAGCCACCCTTGTGATGTATCCTCATATGATAGGGAGAAAGAGTTCTGGTTTCTTCATCTTCTTATAAGGGCAATAATCTCATTATGGAACTCCACCCTTATGATCTGATCTAAACTTAATTACTTCCCAGAGATCCCATCTCCAAATTCCATTACATTGGTGATTAGGGGTCACAAATATTTGGCCCATAACACAAAGTAAAACACAATAATAAAACAAGTTTAATTTTCATAGAGTGCTCTGGTACATTAAATGCTGCCATTTACTCACACTGACTGTTTCTAATTAAATGGATGTAAAGAGGAAAGACACATTAAGCTGTCTTATTTCTCAGATTATGTGCTACTTGGCTAAAATTAAATTCTGGTTTCATTTTTGGGTACACAGACCTTTCGAGGTTTTACTGGGCTGCTCCTTATTAATTATCTGGTATTTTTTTTTTTTTTTGCTGGAACCACTACAAAGACCCTTAGTCTTCAGTAAAAAAGGAATAGTTTAACGTCTAAAGGTTTTGAGATCAAAGAACCTTGGTGTGGTTCAACCTAGGTTTGGTTGGAACCATTTCTGACAGGACCTGGGAAGAATGTGGAAATGAAAGAATAAATAATAATTTTGCATGTAGTCAGTTTAAAAAATGGAAGAAGCAAGATGAGAAAATCTTGGAGCATGGGAGAAAGCTAGAGGCCACCTATTCTTTCCAGAACAGTGTATTAGCAGGAACCAAAGAAAGCAGAAAGGAGTGGTGGTAGCTGACTTAGCAATGAACCAGATTACTTTAGGAGTCTTGATTTCTCTGGTATCTTTCTTCTTTCCTCTCTTCCTTTATTCATCTCTTCTAACCACCCTGCATAGGCCCTACTTGCATTTATTGAACAATGTCTTGATGCTGGACCTTGGGCTAAGTCATTGGGATATAAGGTGACATCAATCTTGAGTGAACTGATACTGTGATAAAACTTGTGAGGGAGTGAGTACAAAGTGTTTGTGGGGCATGTCAGAGGGGTATCTCAAAAGGATTAGGAGTCATTAAACCTTCCTAGATGCTGGGGGAGAACATGGTGGTTTTAGGGTGGTTTTAAGTGGTCTGCAAGAGAGTCAGTGTGATTAGAATCCAGAGTTCCAGGTAACGTCGGCCGTGAGAAGCAGTGCAAGGAAGGGTTATATAACAAGGCATGGTTTAGAGGCACAGAGTTGGAGACATAATCAGGGACTGGTCATAAAGCTCTTTTAAAAAATATAGTAATTTGGTTATTATCTTGAGGGCAATAGGGACCTGTTGAAGGATTTTAATCAAGAAGTAACATGATTAGATTTGGGTTTTCAAAAGATCACTTTTGCAGCCACGTAAAGAAAGGATCAGGAGGAAATGAAATTTATCTATTATTTATTAAGGTATTGAAATTGGTTGGAGATCATTTTCACAGACAAACCATCTCTTTATTTACCCAAAACATTTAAAAGAGAGCTTTAAAGCTCTTGTTTTGTAACTTAGAAAGGCCATATTTAAAACAAATATGCAACCATGTTTATATATGCATGGTGCTTACTTTTAAGATTTGAGAATTATTTTCTAACAATTTATTTTTCCCATAAAACTCCAGGTTCATGCACCTTCTTTAACTAAAACATTATCATTCCATTTGGGTTTATTCTTTAAGATAAAACCCTACCTCTTACAAAAAAAAAAATTAAAAGCAACCTACACTGCCCTTCCCTCGATATTGTCTGTAATAAAAATGGATCTTTATGAAGGCTTGCTATAGTTATTTTTCAAGTGTTGACCAATACCTCCCATTTAAAAATCACTCTTAGCTGATGAAGCCCAAACACCTGCCTGACACTGAACTATAAGCCAAAACTTAGAGGCCCACAACTGATAATAGTGAGCTAGTTTCCATCGCAGGGCCATTAATTCCTGCTCAATGTCTTTATGAATAGTAGAGTGCTAAGAGTAACCTCAAGGGATTAACATTATAAGTTTGTAGGTTGGAACTTTTCTTTTTCCAAGATGAGTCACAGAGTTGGCATTTGGCTTTGCTTCCTCAAGAGAATTGCTCATAGCACAGAATTATCACACAATTTAACACAGCTGGTGCTCTAGGCTCAAGAGAAAACAGAAAAAGATTGGGGTGGATAAACAGCAGATAGGTTGAATATAGGCAAAGAAAGAGGCTTGGAGAATAGAAAGTCTCATTATAAAGTTAAAGATATTTTAAATATCTGGAGGTTTCTTTTTACATGCTGCCAAAATCTGTTAAAATTGCAAAGTAGTATTTGATTATTAGTCTCCTATGACCACATTTAACATGGGTTTCTGAAAGCTTTTCTAATTTATTACCTCTTTTAATCTTTACAGTTTTTTTTGTAAGATTCATAGTATAATATATGATTTTCACTTGGCAGCTGATAAAACTGAGGTGCAAAGATAATAAAGGTCAAATTAATTAATAACAGAGCAAGCATAAGACTTCAGCTCAACTTCCTAATCCTAACCTCTTTGCACTTGATGGTGATAAAAACATATTTGGATATGATCATTAAATTCTGCAAAGACTTAAAAACAAAAAGTTACTTGGTCCATAATATCTGTGTCTTGATTATTTGAGCAGCACATCCCCACTACCTTTCAGAACAGTAAACAAATACTAGCAAAAATGAAGAAAATACAAGAACAAGAAAATATTTGATTAAATAATTTCTTATCAGCATCCTATCTTGAATATTTGTTTATTCTGTCTCTGTCTACACACACATTTTTTGCTGTTTTGTCTGTTTATTTCTTTATTTCAGAAAGTGAAGGAAGAAGATTGAAAAAATAGACATGGGAATCTCAAAAACAAATATATTTAAGTTGGATAATATGTTCACAGCATTGTGGTAGACTATGAAGAGAGGAAACAGTTAAGTTTAACAGAGTGTTTGCCCCAATGAATTTCATTGAGTTCTCAAAGCACATGTTATAAAGGGCACTACTGAGAGAACTCAAGAAAACAAAAATAAAACAGTCAGTAAAAATATCCACATTAGAGAAGCTTTGCCGTGTAACTGGAAAAACAAACTGTACGTACTTAACATAGCTAAGTAACAGCACAAGGTAATATATGATTGTTGTAAAAATGAGTGAGTTTTGGTTACATTCCTGTTTGCTAAAAATATTAAAAAATCACTTCAAACTGTGAAGCAAAAAGGGAATTAAAAGGATAACAGAGTATCCTTGCCCAAGGCAGAATATGCAGCAAAATCTTAAGAGACTGAACAACTCTTAGAATAACTGATCAGCAACTGCCTTCAGATCTTATCTCTGCTCTTTTCTGCAAACCTGCTTACTTCTTTCCTTCTTTTTCTGTGGAGTAGGATTTTGTGGCTTTATTGTGCACGTGGTTAAAAATGTTTTTTTTTTTTTGTGATTCCCAAATTTATATATTCTAGATTCAAGTAATGGGGCCAGAGTGAATAGCTGTCTCTGAGTCCCAATTCTAGTTATTAGGACAGAGATTCTGACTGGTTCATCATAGGACAAGTCATTACTACCTAATTCTGTTATCTGTATCTGATTGGTAGATCCAAATATATACAAAATAAATACTTTGGTAAATATCTAGAAGAAGAGGGGTAGCTCTAAGGTAAAAACACAACAAAACAACAAAAAAAAGAAACACATCCTTGCAGGATATCTTAAACTGTGATTATTGGAAAAAAAACATGAAGAATCAACAACATTTGACAAAAGAAAGATAAGAAGTAAGTGATGATTATAGAGATTTCAAGATAAATGGCAAAAAGGTGGAGATAAGTCAGGTATGTTTGAAAAGCAATAAGTGGATGGGTATTTCTGGAGTTGAAAGTTCATGCTGTAGAGTTTTGAGAAAATAATTGCATATTGTTTATGTGTGGCACACTAGGAGTGAATTTCTGGTTTCTGCTTTAGGTTATAGATGTAGCTTTAGAAGTTGTTAGCATTAGAGAGCTAATCTCTCACTCATGAGAAGAGATGAATTTTTTTAAATATGTGGGAAAAAGAATTAATGAAGAAATCTTGATGGTCCTCAACACATTAGGTGAGGAAAAAGGAAGAGAAACCTGGGAAAAGGAATGACCACAGAGGTGGAAGGAAACGGTGTCATAGAGGACAAAGAAGAAGAGAGGTTCAAGCAGAGAAGTGTCAATAGGTCAGTTCCAAAAATTCAAATAAGACAAGGCTTGAATAGTACTCATTAGATTTGATACTTAGGAAATGACTTTAAATATAAACATGTGTGGCGAAAAAGATAAGTCTTTGGAAAAGACAAATACATAGGTCAACATGCTAATAGGATGGCATAGACAATGGAAGAGTAGACTACATGGTTTAGAGGATTATCTGTGAGGAGATGAGTGAAGAGAAATTACTGGGAACTGTAGAGGGAGGCAAAGAATTGAGGAGAGGCTTGAAAATGGAAGAAGAAATTGACCATGATTATAAATGCAGGAGGAAAAAATGTGGGAAAACTCACAAAGGGATTTGAGAGGGTGTGAAACTTTGTCAGGATGTGTTTTGAAGAGAGATAATATGCAGAAACAGTCAGTTAAAGACTGAGAAGAGGTTATTCAATTTGAAAATTAAAACCATAAAGGGCTATTCCAGATTACTTCTTTGTTTCTCAATTATTTTTATTTGCATAATATCAAATCCATCTAACCACTGTGTTATGTTTGCAGCCCAAATATTATTGAATCACTCTTTAGAAATGAGGACATGGACCCTCATGGATTAAAGTTCGCCAGAAGTTACACAGTTATTAGGAGACAAGAATTCACATTCAAGTTCCAAAACTAACTCTGGTGCTCGGTCAGTTTCAACATGATTTCCAATATTTGTATATCTGCAGTTACAGTGGAACACTGCAGTTAAAGTGAGAGTAGAGAACATATTTCAAGGTTTTGGATGAGAGGTAAGGTAGAAATGTTTAGACCTTGTTTTGAGAAGTTTAAAAGGAAAGAGAAAGGAAACTTGATAACAGACAGGGATGTGGGCACTATTTATAGTTTTCCTCCTTGAGGTGATTGTGTCCTAAGAGAAAGTACCAGTAGTTAAGGAGAGTGTGGGGATGAATAAGAAGAAAATGGTCAAAGCAAAGTCCTGAAAAAAAAAAAAAACAAACACCAAAAAAAACAGCACAAGTGGAGGAGCCATCTTCAGAAAAGAACAACCCCAGATCTTTCTTGGTAAGCAACGATGGTAAAGGAATGAATGAAATGTGGCATTTTGAGACAAGTCTGTTAACCACCTTCTCTGTCCCTAAGTTTCCTCCTTTGACGGTAGACAATATTACATAAGATACAAGGTTGTCATGAGAATACCATTACAAACTGTATATAACTTTCTAGATCAAGTAAGAACTGAATTTTTGGTTATTGTAACTGTTATTATGAATGCTAATTGACTAAATACAGTTGTACTCACCTACCATTCCATCAGTTCCCCTATATTCCTCATATCCTTTGCAGAGAGCTGGTCTGCATGAGTCAGTTTGGTCAGTGGGCTGTGAGTGGAAGTGATGAAAATTCTTTCTGGGAAAAAACTGTAAAGATCTAGTATGTGACTTTCCAGCTGCCTTTTCCCCCTATCGGCAAAAGGAATATTCTAGATAAAGATGATCAGTCTGCTTGGCGTAGAATTTCCCCTTCCATTCCTCCCTAAACAGCATGAGTCATGTACCATGATATAAATATATCTTGTGTTTCAAGGTTAACTTGTTAAGTCTGCATAACTTAGATTTTCCTGTCTATTACTACTACCACTAGGCCAATGACAGTTTCACATTCCATATGTCTTATTTCTAAGGATATTTGTTAAATTAGAGCTTAGTTATAAAATATTTATACTGAACACTGAGAATCCCCTGTAAAATTCAATTTACTTAATGTCCCTCCAAAGCAATTCACAATCTATTGTTTGATTACTATGTGCACTTTCCTGAGAGCTTAGAACACAGGTTTAATAATAACAATAGTGAATATTTTTGAGCAATCATTACTCCAGATGAGTGTAACCTCACAACTAAATTATGGGTTGACTTCATTTTACAAATGAGAAACTGAGGCCCAGAGAGGTTAATTATTTTACCAAAAAAAAAAAAAAAATAGAGGATAATAAAGTCAGAATTCTAAACAAGATACTAGATCTCATACTTCCATTCAGTATGCTATATTTTTCTTTTGCTCAGGTATATGTACCCTAGGGGTTTTTAAATTCTCTGGAAAGAATTCTAAAATGATAGGCCATGGATTGGGTGAATCAAATTAGCAGAGAAGCTTATACAAAAATAGATATTCTTGAGCGCTTCCCAACTCTGCTGAGTCATAAACTCTGCACAGAAAGCCTTCTACGACACAGGCTGAGTTTGACAAAGGATGACAGATATTTCTGTTTATCCACCAAAAGGAAGTCACACTGTAGAATTCATTTGGTCTCAGAAGCTTTAAAATTTGTGATTCTTCACACATTAAAAAAAATGGAGAATTTTTACCATTTCAACTATTTACATACAAGGGGAGACCCCCTCAAAAAAACAGAATTTATTTATTAAAAATTGTGTATTTATTTTTACATGTTTAAAATTCAGTCACCTTCAAAGTACTCTCTGATGTAATACACCCATTGAGATGATTTTTCCACTGCTCAAAATAGTTTTTGAACTCATCAATTTTGATGCTTTTTCATGCTTCTGCTGTGTTTTTGTTTCACATCTTCCACATCAGCAAAATGGTTCCGTTTGAGGACTTTTTTCTCCCAGGCAAACAAACAAAAACAAAAAAGTAACTTGGGATGAGATTGAGTGAATAGGGACGGTGAGGCATGAGGATCATTCTGCTTTGGGGCAGGTGTGGGCAGGTGAGTGCATAAATCATGAAATGGGAAAATGCTTGAAAGAATCTCAAATTCAGTAAGCCAAATGCAGTCTCTCACAACAAAACTAGCTGGTACCCTGATCCGGAAGGGTTCCTAGAAACACTTACCTAGCAGGGGAAGGCTGTACTGCAAGGGCCCTGCCCTCCAAAAGATAATTCCATCTTTTTCTGGAGGAGGTTGTCCCTCATGTGTTGGCACTTACCATTATTTCTATACACATTATTTTAAATTTGCATAATTCAAAATGACATAAAATGTGACTGTATTGTATCTTGCTTCCAGTGTATCTGCTTTAGCAATGATGACATTTTACTCTCTCTCCATTGCTCAATCTGTTTTAGAGACATCTCAAAACATGTTGAGATTGGCTCTACTCATCTTGTCAGTAGTCAGCAATTTCTTGCAACTCTATCTTGCTCTGAGCCTGGTGACCTCTCTTGTTATAGAATCCGATGTGACATCAAGCTTCAAAGTTTGATGGTGACTTTGCCATTGATGTTTAATCAGCTGCTCAATTCCCTTCTCCTCTACACTCTTTTTAGTGCTCATTAATGGGAACAATGTTGTTCGTGATCCTGAAATACATACTTTGGGCAACCCTTAGATAAAGATTAAGTTATAAAGCAAAAGTAAATTTGTGAGTTTTTTCTGTCTTCCCTCCCCTCTCCCACTTATCCAGATGAGAGGCTCTGCTAGGGCAAGTAACTGGCCATCTCTGGGAAAACACTTTCTTCTGTTCAGTCTAGAAATGAAAACATACATGCAAGCATACACACACACACACACATGCCAACTGACATCTTGACATTGAGTTATATTTGGTTTTTAAATCACAGTAAAGCAAGCAACATCCATATAATAATTTTCCATTTATACCTTTGGACATAACAAATGCTCTTTGAGGTCAGATCCCTGGGAGTCTGATTGAGGGATCACAGGGGCAACTGTGAAATCTGAGAGTTTAAGTGAAGTAGCCATGACAGGTAATAGCTGATTCTTTTTGCTGAGCTTTCGCTTCAGGTTTAGTCAGGGAATATTTTCAGAAATATAACCTATGGAAACTATTGACACTCCAGGCCATACTCAAGATAGCTAAATGTAGAATAAAAATTTATTTTAAGCATCTGTGTAATACTTTGAAATACACACCGGATTTTTTTCCTGCTTGATTTGCATAATTTCTGCACTCAGCAATGCCATCAAAGAAAAAATGAGCTCTTTTCTTTCAGCTGTTAGATGCCTGGTTTGTTAAATAAGATCTCCCAGTCTCATTAGATCAAGAAAGAAGACTCTGACCTCTTGTGGAGTCTAGGGGGATCATTTTATTGCAATAGGAATCAAGTAGCCTAAAGTTCATATATATTTCTTCTGATCACAGCAGCTAGTAGTTTCTTCTACCTCTGACTTCCAATATCATGTATATGCTGTATTCATAGAACCCTTAAGTCCTGTCATGTTGTTTGATGTTTAATTTGTTTGTTATGTTCATTTAACACACACTGTATGTCAGGCATTTATTGTGTGACTAACATTACAGAGTTCAGCAAAACACAGTTGCTGCCCCTAAGGAACACACAGACTTGTAGGAAATTGCATAAAAGTATACAATTACAAAATAATGAGAAAACAGCATTAGCAGAGATTTGTACATAGTGTTTCAGAATCTCAGATGTAATCATATTTATGTAAACTTTATCTTTCTAATTAATTTGTAAAATTGTAGAATACAATTGCTTTTTGTTTTTTTCACTGTTATCTGTTCCCATAATAACATGGATTTATTTGAATAGTCTTCAGTGTTGACTGATTTTGTTTCATTTAAAAAAATACTTCCTAAACAAACAAATGGAAAAATATTCCATGCTCATGGATAGGAAGAATCAACATTGTTAAGATGTCTATCCTAACAAAGGCAATCTACAGATTCAACACAATACCTATTAAATTGAGTGTCAAGTCTAGGTTCAGTTGGGTCTGCCTGCTTGTTGTTGGTGTATAGGAATGCAACTGTCTTTTGCACATTTATTTTGTACCCTGAGACCTTGTCAAAGTCCTTAATCAGTGCAAGAAGGTTTTTGACAGTATCTCTTGGATTTTCAAGGTATAGGATCATATCATTAGCAAATAGGAATAGTTGACTTCCTCTTTCCCTATTTGGATGCCCCTGATTTCCTTCTCTTGTCTAATTGCCCTAGCTAGGACTTCCAACACAATGTGGAACAAGAGGGGTGAGAGTGGGCAACCTTGTCTTGTTCCAGTTTTCAGGGAAAATGTTTCCGGTTTCTGTCCATTTAGCAATATGTTAGTTGTGGGTTTATTGTAAACGGCACTTACTATTTTGAGGTCTGCTCCTTCTATATGTGTTTGAGGGTTTTTATCAAGAAGGGATGCTTGATTTTATCAAAGCTTTTTTTGTGTCTAATGATATAATCATGTGGTTATTGTTTTTACATCTATTGATGTATTTAATCATATTTATGGTCTTGCGAATGTTGAGCCAGCCCTGTATCATGGTGAATGATTTTTGAAATGTGTTTTTGGATCTGATTTGCTAGAATCTTATTGAAGATTTTTGCATCTATGTTTGTAAGGGATATTGACTTATAGTTCTCTTTTTTTGTTGGATCTTTACACAGTTTGGATATCTGTGTGATGTTAGCATTGTAAAATGATTTGGGGAGAATTCCATCATTTTCATGTGCCTGGAATACTTTCAATAGGATTGGTAACAACTTCTCCTTGTGCGTTTTGTAGAATTCTGCTGGGAAACTATCTGGTCCAGGGCTTTTTTTTGTAGGTAGTTTTTGTATGACAGAGTCCTTTTCCTGGGTTGTTATTGGTCGATTTAGTGTCTCAATGTCTTCTTGTTTCAACCTGGGGAGGTTGTGTGATGTCAGAAAGTCCTCCATTTCATTTAGGTTATCAAATTTGTTTCCGTAAAGGCAAACATATTAATCTCTGATAATCTTTTGTATTTCTTCAGGGTCAGTTGTGATTTGATCTTTTATATTTCTGATTGTGTTTATTTGGGCTTTTTCTCTCTTTTTCTTGGTTATTTTCGTTAGGGGTCCATCAATCTTGTTAATTCTTTCAAAGAACAAGCATTTATTTTGTTGAAGTTTTCTCTGATTTTTTGTCCTTTATGTCCTGTATTTGGACTCTTATTTAGTTATTTGGATTATTCTACCAGAGTTGGGATTTCGGTGGTCTTCTCTTTCCACCTCCCTTAGATGATTTGTTAAGCTCTCCACTTGTGATGTTTCCATTTTCCTGATGTGTGCTCATAGAGATATAAACTCCCTTCTTAGAACTGATTTCATGTCATAACAGAGGTTTTGTTAAGATGTTTCTTCATTTTCATTTGCTTCCAGGAATCTTTTAATTTCTGCTTTGATTTCAGTGTTGACCCAGTAGTTATTCAGCATCATGCTGTTTAGTGTTCATGTCTTTGTGGGCTTTGGGGAAATTTTGTTGTTGATGATATTTATTTTTATCCCACTGTGACCTAAGAGTGTTCATGACAAGATTTCAACCTTATGGAATTTGCTTATGTTTGATTTATGACCTAGGATGTGATTGATCATGGAGTATGAGGTGATGAGCAGAATGTATATTCTGTGGTTGTTGGGTGGAATAACGTGTAGGTATCTATTAAGTCATTTGGATGAGTGTCAAGTTTAGGTTCTGGAGCTCCTTGTTGATTTTTTGCCTCGATGATCTATCTAGTGCTGCTAGTGGGGTGTTCAAATATCTTGCTATAATAGTGTTAGAGTCAATATCTTTTTTAGTTTACTTAGTAGTTGCTTTATAAATTCTGGTGCTCCAGTGTTGGGTGTATATATGTTTAGGTAGGATATTTCTTGTTGATGGATCGAACGTTTTATCATTATGCAGTGTCCTTTTGCATCTTTTTAAATTTTTGATAGCTTAAAGGTTATGTTGTCTGATATTAATATCACAACTCCTGCTTTCTTTTGTGATCCATTTACCTGGAAACTCATTTTCCATCCTTTAACTTTGAGACTGTGTGTGTTTCCTTACAGTGAGATGAGTCTCCCAGATGCAGCAAATAATTGGGTCATGGTTTCTTATCCAGTTTGCCATTCTGTGTCTTTTCAGTGGTACATTTAGTCCATTCACGTTCAGGCTGATTATTGAATTGTAATTGTTTATCCCTGTCATGAGGTTCTTATAAAGTTTTTTCTTTGTTTGTTTGTTTTCTTTTGGCTTTGGGGTTGATGTATGTGTGTATTGCAAGTTTTTTGTTACATGTATTCTCTGTTGATTCTGTGCTCTGATGTTCTATTTGGAAGAGTGTGGTCATTCTTTTTTTTCTTTCTTTCTTCTATGCTTAATACTTTTTGAGTGTCTCTTGTTGAACTGGTCTGGAAGCTGCAAAGTCTCTTAGGGATTGGATGTCTGGGAAGGGTTTTAATTCTCCATTACTGATGAAGCTGGGTTTGGCTGGTAGGAATTTCTTGGTTGAAACTGTTTATCTTTGAGGACTTCGAATATAGGGCTCTAGTGCCTTCTTGCTTGTAGTATTTCTGCTCCTAGGTCTATTGCTATTTTGATTGGTTTTCTTAGGTAATTAGCCTGACCTTTCTGTCTTTCTGCCTTTAGGATTTTTTTCTTTTGTGCCCACATTGTGTGGTTGAATTACTATGTATCTAGGGGTTGTTCTCCTTATTTGATGTCTTTTGGGGATTCTCTGTATCTCTTTTGCTTGGCTGGTCACATCTTTGGTGAGATGGGGAAAATTTTCTTGGATTATCTTCTGGAATACTTGCTTCAAGTTGTTCTCCATTTCCCTTTCTTCTGGGATACCAATCAGGTATAGGTTCAGCCTCTTGATATAATCACACATCTCTTGTAGGCTTTGTTCTTTCTTTCTGAGTTTCTTTCTATATTTTTTACAGAATGGGTTAATTCCATGTTCTGATCTTCAAGTTCTGAGATTCGTTCTTCTGCTAGATTAATTCTGCTTTTCATCTTGTAATTTATTTCCTGGATGAAATTTTTTATTGCCAAAATCTCTGTTACAAGTTCTTTCAGTGTTGCATCTTGCCTTTCTTGAGTCTTATTCACTCTTTCTATCCATTCTCTAATCCCACGCATATTCTGGGACCAGTCATTGGTGACTTCCATTGTTGGGGCACCAAGGTTTTATTTTTCAGGAGTTTTCTCTTTGGTACCATTGAAATTGCTTGTGGTCTTCCTTTGGTTTTTCTTCATTTGTGACAGATCTCTTGTTTTTCTTTTTAGTTCTTTAATTCAGTGTCAGTGGAAGAGGCTTTCCCTTCTGATGTTTGCTCAGTCCTCTATTCTTCCCTGATCTGGGCTCTGGATTTGTTCTATTTTTAAATAAGATGGTGGATGGGATGCTTTGCTGTCTCTTGTAGATTTGAAATTTGAATAAAGTAGGGAACAGGGCACTAGGATTCAGAAATACTTGCAAATTACAAAGTTCACTTATTGTGGTATGTGTTCCCTGATACCCACTCCCCACCACTAATCTATATGATGATGCAAAGCAGAAACCAATGCAAAAAAATCATGGAACACACACATACACACACACACTCTGACACACACACACCCAAAACAAACTGGAATAACAACAAATTGTAACAAAGCAAATAACAGCAACAACAACAAAAAGCCCCAAGAAAATGAAACACACACATACATGCCTCGCACAAAGTGAATAGAGAAGAAAAACAGAAAGATGGGAGGGGATAAAAAGGAATTCAGATCAAACCCTCACAAATATACTGACCCATACCTTAAACTATAAAAAATGAAAATTAAAAAACATAGAGGAACAAAAGAGCAAAAACAAACCAACAAAAACAACAAAATTTAAAGTTGAATGCTCAATCGTTCACATACACACGTAAAGAGAAAATGACAAATAAAAGAAGAAATAAACAGAAAAAGAAAAAAAAATTGGAGGGATGCAGATCAAACCCTCACATACACATTCATGCACAAAGGAAAAATATTTTAAAAATAGATGAACTAACAAATATTCAAAGAATTTAAAAAAATTTTTAAAATATTAAAAATAAAAATAAACCTGCCCTCTTGTGGCAGGCTCTGCAATGGTTCTTCCAATCAGGTCTCTCCTGCAGAGTCACCTCTTTCACTCTCTCCTCAGTGTCTGGATCAGGGAAAGAGGAGGGGCAGTGGAGGTGGGTGGGACTGCAGTCCTCCCCTCCCACTCTTGAATAGTCAGGAAGATCTCTTCTGGTGGGTAGGTGCAGGATGGTCACTTTCCCAGGTACATACTTGTTGGGAGTGTCCCAGCCAGACCTGTCCTGGAATGGAGCTCTCCTATTGCGACTGATGTCCAGGCTCCACCTGGGCTTGTCTCTCTCTATTGTGGCCCAGCTATGTGGATCTGACGTTCAGAGAATTACTGGGGAGGAAAGGGTTGGATTAGCTCCAGACTCACCATTGATCTCTTTGGAGTCCTTCTTCATCCTTTTCTGGCCTCACTCTTTGTCCCATGGATGAATCAGAGTAGGGGGTGGGGCGACTGGAACTGAACACTTATCGGGTACCTCCAAAGTTTGTGCTTTCAGGATATTCCCTCTGGGTCATAATTAACCCTTGAATAGCTGATCCACCAGTCACAGAGATCGGGTCTGTTGCTCTGGTGAGCAAGTTGGAACACTTTCCTGCCCTGCATTCAAAATGGTGTTGGGATGCCTCTCTTGTCCTCTTCCATGGGACTTTGCCTCTGGACTCCCTCCACAGCCCCTGGTGCCAGTGCCCTTCCTGGCACTTAAGTGGTGAAGCAAAGCTTATAGTCGGCAGTCTCTCCTGTCAATGGTGAGGGAAAGCCTGGGGCAGTAGTCTCTCCTTGCTGCTTTTCACAGGAAAACTTTTGTCCATTTAAAAAAAATGGTGCTCAGCTTCTATGATCTGGGAAGATCCAGGGACCAAGCAGAGAAGCTACAGCACCAGCTATTGCACCAGGGATCTGACCACTTGCTCTCAAGCTCCCACTTAGACAGTCTTTCCCAGCATTCTCTTCCCAGGAAGGGTTTTGCTGATTAAAAAAAAAAGAAAACAAAATGGTGCTCAGCTTCTGCATCCTGGGAATCACTAGGGTTCAAGCCCAGTAGCTGTGGCACCAACTGCTGCACCAGAAGAGTTCTGGCCGCTAGCTCCCTAGCCCTCACTCCGTCAGCTCCTTACATGCCCACTCACTCACCAGCACGTACACAAAATTTTCCATATACTCACTCACTCACACCAGGACTCACATAGTCCAACTGGCTCAACTGCCATCTTCCTTTCACTAACTTGATTTTTAATTCTAAAGGTTGATTTGACTATTTTGAAATTATACAGCAGGAAAAAAGTGGTTCTTTGGGCTCTGGTAGGTAAATAATTTTAGCAAGCCTGCTTAAATAAATAAAATATATATATGAATACAGAATTAAATGCAGAGCTTTACTCAAGAGCTGAGTATATTAAGGGAACTTTATTATATTCATAATAAATCCAACTCTGTTAAGGTATATAGTCTTTTTTCTTTTTCTGGCTTCTTTCACTTAGTATTGTGTTTGAGAGATTCATCTATGCTGTTGCATGTAACAGACAGCACTGTATGTACTTTCATTGTTTGAATTTGTCACAATGTAATTATCTATTCTACTGTGGAATGATATTTAAGTTGTTTCCATTTTGAGGCTCCTATCAATAATCTTACTTCCTATATATATCACTTGCCTTTTGCTATGCATATGTTACATTGTGTTGGGAGTATACCTGCCAGTGAAATTGTGGCATCATATGGTATTCATATGCTCCCTTTTAGTAGAGATTGCTAAATAGTCCTTTTAAGTGATGGTAAAAGTATACAGTTCCAACAGCAATGCATGGGGATTCTAGTTCTTCATTCTTAACTAAACACAGTATTGTCTGTCTTAAATTTTAGCCATTTTAGTTGTTTGTACCATGACCTATACTTTAGAATAATTTCAAATGAATTTTGACTCTTTGGACATTTTCTTTTGGAAAATCAATTTGTGTATTTAAAAAAATTAAGTTATCTGCTAAAATAGATTAGAAATACATAGATTAAAAATATAATTCATAAGGATTCTTTTATATTATAGATATGAGTTTTTTGAGGGGTATACACAATGCAAAATTTCATTCTTTACTTTGAGTTTTCATTCTCTTACATTTTCCTTTTAATGATAATAAGTTCCTAATTTTATAGGAATTCAATTAATCATTTTAATAGCTAGTGCATTATGCATTCTGTTTATGAAATCTTTATGCACCCAGGATTATTAAAGATATTATTCTAAGTTGTTTTCTAAAAGTTTCAATTTTTTTTTATTTTTCCGTTACTGACGAATACCTATCACTATGATGGAATCTTTTTCTATTTCTCTTTGAGTTCTTTCAAGTTTTACTTTATATAATTTTAATCCATCATCAACTGCAGGGAAATTTACTTATAATATCTTCTGAGTGGATTGATAGTTTACTTCATTCTCAGTGATGCTTCTTGCTTCAAAAACTGTCCTTATTTGTTTACCTATAATAATTTTATTTTGTTTAGTATTCACATTGTCAACTTTCCTCTTCCTTTTATTTTCAATCTATTTGCATCCTTATCTTAAAGTGTGTCTATAGTGTCTACTTTTAAAAAAAAAATCTAGCCTTGTCATTTAAAAGAGTATTTAATTCACTTACATTTAATAAAGTTACTTATATATCTGAACTTAAATCTATTGCCTTACAATTTGACTTACATTTCTCTAATGTGTCCTGCATTTCTTTTTGAATGATTGCTTTTTATTTTATAGCTTATTTTAAATATTTTACATTTCCTCTATTGTTTATTATGCATTTGTTTACTATTTGTATTACAAAAAAGGGTTTGTTTTTCCTTTGTATTCTGAAAGAGATTACGTAGAGTTGGTATTGCTTATTTATATGTGTGATATAATTCACCAATGAAGCATCTGTGCCTGGAACTCTTGTTTTTGGGGAAAAGTTTTTATTTATGAATTTAATTTCTTCAGCTATTAAACTATACTATTTCTTCTCGAGTTAGTTTTGGTCATTTGTGGCTTTCAAAGTTGACTAATTCTTGCTTTTCAGATAGAAGCTTAGATAATCTTAGATATTTATTTTTTAATGACATTAAAAATTCATTTAAAATTGTTATATGCATGAATACAGTTCTATCTTGAAGAATGTTTCATGTGCATCAGAAAAAGAATGTGTGTTCTCCATTTGAGTTGAGTGTACTAAAATGTCAACTAGATTCATACTTATTTTATTGCTACTTGTTTTATAAATAACTTAGGGAGGAGTCTAAAAACTCCTAGCTCTAATGGTGGATTCTTTTTATGTCTTTCAGTTTTTGTTTATGTATTTTAAAGCTCTAAGTTTAAGTGCATAGACATTTATGAATTTTTTTTCCTTGAAGAGTTAACCCTTTTAAATATACAGTTGATTCTCATTAGTTATAGTAGTCATGTACCAAAAATGTCACTGAGAACATTAAATTAGTGAATACTGAACCAATACAATGAATCCTGGTAGATTCAATTTCATTTATCTTACAAAAGAAACACTTATTTTCAGAAATGTTAAGTAAGTAACATGCGTGAGACTGTCCTACTAATAGGCTGCCAGAGAGGGGATTTAAATCTAGTCTAACTGTCCGTAAAGCTGGAGCTTCTTGCACTGTACTGCCCTGCCTCATACAGTCTCCATCTTTTGGTCATCTCTGTATGAAGACCGAAATGGGAAGGCAGAGTGTTACCTTGTTCGACCTCAGTTAGGAACATATATGTTGGAAAATTAAAATTTTTTTTCTGCCTTGTGCATGTCCATAGCTAACTATAAAAGTATTGGGAGTATTGATTTTGGGATTAAAAATACACTTTAGTGAGTAGGGAATTCAGAGCTATAGGGATCCATAAATTATGAGGATCAACTATACTTCTTTATTATTGGTAAGTTATAACCCTTGTTCTGAAGTCTATTTTACCTGACATTAAAGTAGCCACTTTACTTTCCTTATAATTAGTGTGTTTGCATGACTTATCTTTTTCTATTCTTGTACCTGTAATTTATTCATCTGTACATTTAGAATGAATTGCTTTTATGTAGCATGTAGGATGTTAATTTTTGATAAAGTCTGACAATTTTTTCCTATGAATGTTTTATCCATTTATATATAATTTAATTACTATTAGAGTTTAAGTCTGCCATGTTGCTACTTGTTTGCTATTTGTCTCATCTGTACTCTCTTTGTTCTTATTTTCCTTTTTTTTTTTTTTTTGCATTAGGTGACTTTTTTTTTACACATATTGTAATCTAGTATTTTATTTTCAATTTTAAAAAAGCAAAACCTGCAGTTTACATTTCCCCACATGGATTTGTATGTTTTTAAAATATTTATTTATTTATTTATTTAAAAGATGTGGAGTATAATTCAGAATTAAGTATACAAATGGTCATTATACAGGTGAAGTTGGGTCCTGACATTGGTTCCCACTTTTCTTGGTTTGAGATCAGGTACCTTATTGATGAAGTGTGCCCTCCCCCCTCCCCTAGCAGTTTCCTGCTACTGCCAATTCCTTTCTTATAGTAGTATGATCGTTGTTCAGAGTCTGTTTATTAGTGAAAACATGTGGCAGTGATTTTTAGCACTACATTTTATTTTTACTTGTTTTTTATTACTATACCTCTTTGTTTTCTTTTGTGTTTGCTCTCTGGCAGAGGATCATGTGGGTTCTTGAGCCCACTTAAGAAATATGTGAGGTCAAAACCATTTTCATAGTAATACTAAGAGTTATTTGTAATTTTTTATCTATCTATTTCACAAATGTATCATGAGGTTTTCAAGAAACTTTATGTCATATTATGTTAAAACCAAATAAAGATGAATACAGATACGGGAATTTAGCTGCCTTTTCTTAAGCCGACATGAAGAAAATTTGCAAAATGTGGAATAATGACAATTTAAATAAATCATTTTAAAATTTTGTTATATATAGTAATTTCTCATTAAAATATTTCATATAGCTTTATGTACATTGAGTTTTTCTCTAGACTGAATGTTTATGTTCCTCCAAAATTCATTTGTTGAAATTCTAGCTTAGAAGCTGATGTCTTTTAGAAGGTGGGCCTTTGGGAGATGACTAGGTTACGGGGGCAGAGCCCTCATGAATGTGTTAAGTGCCTCTATGAAAGAGGTCCCAGAGAGTCCTCACTCCTTCCACGTCTGAGGACACAGCTAGAAGGTCCCGTCTATGAGCCAGAAAGCAGGCCCTCATCAGACACTATCTACCAGTGTCTTGCTCTTGAACTTCTCAGTTTCCCCAACTGTCAGAAATACATTTCTGTTGCTTATAAGTTACCCGGTTTATGATATTTTGTTATAGCAGTCTTAGTAACTAAGACTATATTGACATTATTTTTAGAAAGTATTTAAATATTAGAATATGGTAAATGTCAATAGATAGAACCCACATAAGCATGCTCTTTAGAGTCCTCTATAACTTTGAGACCAAAGGCTTTCTAATAGAAAACGACAGTCCAAGTTTTATCATATGCTTCTTTAGACTTATCACTTAGTCTACCTGTAAATAATATTATATACTACACTGTGTATAGTAGTATAAGAGCCTTGCAACAGTGTACTTTCATTTTCACCTTCTGTTTGTTTGGTGCTATTGTCATTATACATTTTATTTCTACATATGTAGAATGTTTTATCCTTAAATATTATCCAAATTAACCTACACATTAACCATTTTGAATAATCTTCATTTCTCTGTGAAGATACTATTTCCTTCAAGTATTATTTTTTTCCTTCTTAAAAAAGTTTTTTTTTTAAACATATTCTGAAGTATAGCTTGCTGTCAATGAATTCTCCCTAGACAGAGAAATCCTTATGAATCATAAAGATCAGTTAGCTTTGATGAGTGACTAAATTAGAGCAGACATAGAAAATAGGAGAGAGATATTTTAGATCCCGAGTTGACAAGATTTAGCAACTCATTGAATGGATGAGGGGAGTGAAGTTTAACATGTTAAAGTGCCTCTTTGGCCAAAGAAATGTCACTTTCATAGCCAATGCAATAAGAATTAAACTAGTTACAATTGGGAAGGTTTATCTAGAAGTATTATTATCTGAAGATCATAAGAACATTCATTTGGAAAACTCAGAATCCACTGAAGAAATCACTACACTTAATCAATGAGTTGATGTGAGTGTGTAAATTTTTTTTTTTTCATTAATCAGTATTTTTTTATTATGGTTTTGTGGGGTACAGTTAAGGGTTAGGTGTACAATGACGTTTCATTCAGGCACCCTGTAGATAAGAAGTGTTTTCCCATCCCCCGACAGATATTTGCTACTGTTAATCCCATCCCCCTCCCCCCCATAGTTTCCCAGTACCATCCGTCATTTTGTAAATTTAATAGCTTTCTTGTATACAAGAAATAACCCATTAGAAAATATAACTGTAAACTGCAACAGTAGCAGAAGCACCAATGACAAAAATGCTTGATCAAAATAGAAAAAGCACTTAAAACACCTGGGGTTAAGAGGCAACTTAATAAGGAATTTAAAGAGTTGATGAGAAGAAAACTATAAAGACATGAGGGCAAATTAATAATTAAAAAGATATAACCAGCTGGGCTCGGTGGCTCAGCCTGTAATCCCAGCAATTTGGGAGGCTGAGGTGAATGGATTGCCTGAGCCTGAAAGTTCAAGACCAGCCTGGGCAACTTGGTGAGATCTCGGCTCTACAATTAAAAAAAAAAAATTAGCTGGGCGTGGTATCGTGTACCTGTAGTTCTGGCTACTTGGAAAGCTGGGGTGGAAGGATCACCAGAACCCAGCAGGTCGACGCCGGGGTAGCAGTGAGCATGCCACTGCACTCCAGCCTGGGTGACGGAATGAGACTCCAACTCAATAAAAAAAAGAAAAATATATATATAACCTTGAAATATGACACTTAATATTTTAAATGTGTCCATACTTGCCAAATGAATCTATAGATTTAATTAATTCATAATAAAGATTCAAGTGGTTCCATTTGATGATTTGATAAAATGATTCTCATTAGCTGGACATGATGGTATGCCCTGTAGTCCCAGCTACTAGGTTGGCTGAGGCAGAAGGATCTCCTAAGTTTAGGAGGTTGAGGCTGCAATGAGCCATGATTGTGCCACTGCACTCCAACCAGTCTGGGTGACAGTGTGAGGCTCTGACTCAAAAAAAAAAAAAAATAAATTCTAAAATATAATTTGAATGGATGAGAGAGCACAATGTAAGCAATACATTTTAAAAATGTTAAAGAGTCTTGTCCTTTCAAATATTTACATTTATTATAAAGTCATAATAATGCTAGGACCAGAGTGAATAGACATTAGTGAAATAGAATAAATATCATAGTTATATTTATGTGTGCATAATGATGAATATGGACCAAATTGGTATGGAAATAACAAATGATAGTATTGGTCAAAAGCTGCTATTTTATTTAAATAAAATTAGGTATCTACTTCATAATACACATTAAAATGATTTCCAGAAAGATTAGAATTTTGAATAAAAAAATAAAACCACAAAATTACTAGAAAAAAATAAGTGGGTATTTGTATCATCTTGAGTTTGAGGATTTTCTAACATAATAACAAAGATAGAAACGTTAAGAAAATGACTTATTTTGGCTTATTTAAAATATGTGATTGAAAATATTTAAAACCAAATACCATAAAATTTAATTTAGAAATTTAAAATGAAATCTGCAACTTATAAAAACTTGTAATGGACAAAGTCTAAATATACTTAATATATAAACCCAATTTACAAATCAATATAGGAAAATGTGCATATGCCTATAAAGATTGGACAAAACACAAGACCTAGTAACTAGCAAAATAAACAAATATAATGGACAAAGAGACATATGGCAAAATTTTTAGCCTCAGTAGGAAGGGGAGACGCTATGCGAGATATAAGTTTTGGCCACTTGAAGGAGCAAGTTGAATGGGTCAGACAAGGGAGAATGGAAACATAAAAAAAGAATATGGAAAATGTCAAAGATAAGATGTGTGATTAAATTATACTACTTTTTTATTATTTTATTTTATTATTTTATTATCACTCTCCTAAGTGAAATATACTTTCCTGCCACAGTGGAGTTAATTTTGCTATTTAATTTTCTTTGGCCAAAGAAATGTCACTTTCAGACAGAAGTTTTACAAACTACTTTGTTCTTTGCCAGATTTTTTCCCCTTGGCTACCGTGAGAGAGAATGTAACAAATAAAGACTCTCAGTTCTCCCAGATCCAGAGTGAAAAACTCATGCAGCAGATGCTTAGTTGAACTAGGTGGACATGTAGTGTGCATTAGACACACTCCTTTGTTGATGTAAGTCACTGAAATGATGGGTTGATTTATTACTTCAGTGTAAACTAGTGTATCCTGACGGATACATGCGGCCTACTTTATGACTTTGACTTCTTGTTGGAAAATGGACCAATCATGTAGGAAAGAGATTCCAAACAGAAGATACAAGCTGTCCAAAGAATGTGTAGAAGAAAACGAAGCTTTAGTAGGAAAGAAATATTAGCAGATCGGACTGTTGAGAGTAGAAAAATTTAGGCAAAAATGATAAGCAATAAATGCAATGAAAAGGAAAAATGTAATAGTATGCCTAAACTGGGGGTTTGTATTCTGCTGAGAAATTGATTTAAATGACAGTCTTTCAGTTGGGAGACTCCTGCTGTCGAGTTTGATGTCAGTTACATAATTTTTGAAGTGTTACAAATTAAACTCAATTCCTACACACTCTTCTTTTTTTGTTTTCTTAGAGACTTATACTAATTCCAAGTCAAGAACAACAAGAAAAATAAACGTATTGGAGTTCTATTTGGTTTATTTTAATTTACTGTTCCTGATCTAAGACATCATTCATCTATCTGCCTACCTACCTACCTACTTACCTATCTATCTGTATCTATATCTATTCATTCATTTACATCATAGCATACATAAAGGTAATACTTGTGTAGCAGTTACAGGTAAATACAGGATGATGATACTCATACTGAGACATCTCCTGCCTGGACCTGCCAGAGTGTACCAAGAGGATCCTCGTTTTGGTATACCTATGACCCATAGAAAAGGACCATTGCTGTAAAGCTCTGTGATAAGTAATAGAGAGTCTGAAATAAGCTATTGTGCAAATGATTATACAGAAAGCTTATTCTGGTTAAATTATGGCAAGTGAGATGAAGTAAAATGGGAAGGACATTTGTCATATTAATCCACTTCTTAAAATATAATCTATTAAAAGTGACGGGAATAAAGATGTCTTATATTTCAGGAATGGACATGTACTGGCCTCCTATCTCAGGATATCAACTTGGATTTACATAGTATGCTTGCACAAACATTCCGGTAGTTACTGCTAGATGCTTGCCTTATTCTAACATGTTCTAATTATCACATTTCCATAAAATAAATATTCTTGGACTTAAGTATAATTTCTCTTTCCTGAGACAAACTTACTTCATACTCCCAGTTGTATGTATTTCTCCAGGTCTCTCTCACACACATTCATTGTATTCTGCTTATTCCTTCAAAATATAATCCTTAAGTATGCAATATAAATAATTTACAGTAAATTGATATTTTGTGTGCTCTTCTCTTAAATATTGAGAGATCATTTCTCTACCTTATTATTTCAAATTATCACTGGTCTCATACTATTTCTGTTCCAATTATATTAGTCATAAAACCCATATGACCCTTAAACCAGAGTTTTTCCTGTAGATTCCTAATAACCTTTCTTGACATACCAGCTGTCCATTTTCCAGGGTGTCTGAAGAGTGGAAAGATATCCACAGAGAATGCAGGTAACAGAAAAGTTATATGTTGGTACAAAGCTTTTTGTATCATAAATAAGACCAGAATGCAGGTGTCCACAGTAGTAGCCCATTGCTGGCCCTAACAAAGTACACTGGCTCAGCAGTTGTCAAGCTCAGAGTTGCTATTTTTGTCCAAAGATTTCAGTCTCATGGTGTGAGACTGAGACATAAACTGTTTTCCTCTTTGGATGGCAAATGCACATGCTTCTTTGTAGTGTGTTTAGTGTGGTGACACAGTGTGTGTGCAGGTCACAATTAACAACAGTAGCATAGCAGGTATAGATATCCTTGAAAGTGAATACCAACTGCTTCTTCCATGCTTGTTCTTCCTTACAATTTAACCTTATTTTTCCCCTTAACTGTTTTGTCTAACCTTTGCTGGATCCATTTTCTCTTTTGACTTCCTTAATAGTAGAGAACTCATTGTTTTAGACTTTAGTCCTTATTTCATTGTTCTCTTTTTATAATCTTTTTGATGGTTCTCCCTGGAGTTCAGCATCAGTTACATTTAGTAACATCAACATCTGTGTCACTGGATCAAACTCTTCTACTGAGATACAGGCTTGTATTTTTAATTCTCTGACATCTCAAGTTCAACTTTCCTAAATAAGTTATTAATTGTACCTCTAATGTACAACTAATTGTACCATCATTCATTTAAACATTACAACTCCAACAGCCAAGTGTCATCCCATTGCTTCTTTTCCTTGGTTCCCTATTGCATATTCATCATTATCAATCACATTTTAAAAAACTATTTCTTGCATTTGTCCCCTGTTTTCCATCACCATCTGAACTGGCCCTTTTCACCTCTCACACAGACTATTATAATAACCCCCTAAAAGTATCCTTGGTCCTAGCCTTTTCTGTCTTTAATTTATTCTTCATGATTTCTTATCCCCAACACCAAGAGTTTATGATTCTAAAACACATATCATGGCTCATTATCCTACTTCCGAAAACCTTTTCAAATTTATCCACTGCCCAGTCCATAGCATTCATATTTGTGTGCACACAGGACCTCTGTGACCTGGCATCTCTGCTTCTCCTGTTGCATCTTCATACATAACACTTGGTGGCCCTGGACGTGAAAATGTCATGCTGATTCTCACTGCTTGTTTCTCACCTGAAAAAAGCCTTTCACTGGTCATCGACTGGCCCAACCCTAACTCTCTATTCAGAAATCATCCTAAGTTGCAATCCCACATTTTGGGAGGCCAAGGGAAGAGGATCACTCGAGGTCAGGAGTTTGAGACTGGTCTGGGCAATGTAGCAAGATTCTATCTATATGCACACACATACACACAATTTAAAAAATCAATCTAAATGTTCCTGTAGAAATTCCTGAGTGAAATGTGCTTGTATATCTAGGCTTTCAGCGTGTCTTCTTTCCTCAAGCCTCATTTTAGCTATTATCATAGACAGTGTTAAGGTTGCTTACTGGCCGATGTTTACAATACATTGTATACTTCTTTAGAAAAAAGAAGAGCCGGGCTCGGTGGCTCAGCCTGTAATCCCGCACCTTTGGGAGGCTGAGGTGAGTGGATTGCCTGAGCCCGCGTGTTCGAGACCCTCCTGGGCAGGCGAGACCTCATCTCTACAATAAAATCAAGAAAATTAGCCGGGCGTGGTAGTGCGCCCCTGTAATTCTGGCTACTTGGAAGGCTGAGGCGGAAGGATCGCCATAGCCCAGCAGGTCGAGGCTGTGGTGGCCGGGAGCGGCCACTACACTCCAGTCTGGGCGATAGAGTGAGATGCCAACTCAAAAAAAAAAGAAGAATCTTATATTTATATGTCCAGGACTCAGCTCAGTGTCTGGCACATAGTAGGTTATAAACAAACAATTATTAAATATATTAATGAATAAATAGCTGCATAGATTTTGGCTTTAAAGTAATTCAGTACATCATATCTTTCTGCTGTACTAGGAGCAATCATTTGGGAATGTCTTACTATTTATTTATTTTATTTGATCATGAAATTAACCAAGTTATGACACTTTATAGCTGGTGAGGCAGCAAAGGTTTTGGTGAGGCCAAGGACTGGCCATGCTAGATTTCTTCTCCTTATTTGTACTTTCATAGATAATTCTAAAACATTTTTTCTGTTCTGATTAGTGTCTCACATGCTGACAGAGGCAAAGTGATTAGTATTTTAAAAGTCTCTGTTTGATTAGATTTAAGAGAAACTTTATTTATTTCAGAAAAATGGTTAGCTGTGGTTTTAAATATAAGTATGAAAGCAAAATCTGTACTTTGAGTAATCTGAGAATTTTTACATTTGATGCGGCAACCTATGTCTAAGATGGCCTGAAATAAATACCTGATTTTAAGCAATTCAGATCTTACAGTTCATACAATTAGGTATTTTCTCAGTCTCTGAGACCCAACACTTTAAAAAACTTTTGGGGAGAAAGAGAGAAGTTTGTATTTATTTAATTAAACATGGTACTATGCTAAGAGCAAAACTATTGTTTTTGACAAGATATTTAAGAATTTAGTTAAATCTAGCTCAAATAAAAATGAAATAAGCTAATTTTGATTCAAAAGCTGCAGACTTTGCCCAATTGTGAAATGAAGGGTTCATGAGGTTGTAGTCATGGCAACCAACACTAAGGGAGCTAAGCTTTGGTTACCCTTGTCCTCTATCACTGTCAAGTTACAGATTCCCTATCTGGAGGAATGGTGTCAGCAAGATGGTAGTAAGAAATAAACAAGTGAATCATTTATCACTACCAAATCTGTATTTTGTATAATTAACTAATGACTATGACTCTTAAGGTAACATCTTATCAGATTACAAACTGAAATTATTTGTAATAGAAAGCTTTTGGTCCTATTTTTTTCTGCTTTTAAAAAATATATTTTTTTCTAAGGGTTTTCCTAATTTATTGCCTTTCCAAACAGGCCTCTGTTTGGGGGCACAATTAGCTCTGGTTGTACCAAGAAGTGTTCTGTCATTCAACCCTCTTTATCCCTGCCTTGGTTACTTCCTAACAGCCCCACACAATAAGCTGTCAGCATCTGAAGAGAGATGGAACAACAATTCTCAATGTAGGAATGAGATTGAGAGGACACACAATGTCTTTCAAAAGGTTGGTCCAATATTCCTTTAAGTGGAGATTATATTCACTGTCCTTAAAAAGCTCCTTAAAGCTGGCAGTGGTTTCTGAAGTAGAATCTCAGTTCAGACTTTTCCAAATCCTTCTTCCTACTTCTCTAATTTTCATCCCCTCTTTACCCATCATTTCCACGATATGTACACAGTGAACAATTAGTGTTCACTTAATGATGGGGAGGGTAGGAAAGAATATTGGAGACATTAGAAAAGTAGAATAATAATAATTCCTGAGCTCTTGATGTGGAACTTTTTGCTAAATACTTTATATACTATTAGCTTTTTACATTCTACATAATCCAATGAGACAGATATTTTCATCCCTATCTTAGAAATGATGATATTTAGTCTCAGGAAGTTTTAACAACTTGTTCTAAGGTCAGCAACGAGCATGTGTCAGAACTAGGACTCAAACCAACACAAGCATTTTTTTTTTTCTTATTAAACAAAAGAATGTTATTTTATGGAAGTTCTATAGTTCTGGAAGCTAGAAGGCTAAGATCAGGATGCATGGTCAGGTTCATGTAAAGGCCCTCAGCTTGCAGGTGGTACCTTCTGGTTGTTTTTCTACTCAGTGGAGACAGTGATCTTTCTTCTTCTTATAAGGGCCCATATTCCTTCTTGGTGGCTCCATCCTCATGACTTCACTTAAACTTAATTACCTCATAAAGGTCCATCTCCAAATACTGTCATGTTGAGGGTCATATTCATTTTGTGTGAACACAAATATTCAAACCATAACAAAAGGGCTGGTAATCAGCATAAGGCAAGGACTTTGTAGTATCATGCAGTTCCTTTGTAGTATCATGCAGTTCCAAACTCTTGCATACTACACTTGCTGAGGGAGGTCTTTGAAATAAGCACAGAAGTTTCCATAAGGTTATATCTGTGGATGGTCTCAGAAGAGTTCATTCAGTTTTAAAAGTTTTAACTGAAGATATAATAACTAACATAACAATATACAATCTCTACAGTATACAATGAAAGAAAGAATAAATGTTTCACCTACCAGACCTCAAACACCTCACAGACAACTGATCTCAGTATATTTTGTGTGTTCATCCAGAAAGAGCCTGAAATCCAGAAATAGAATTTGTGGCAATGCCTTTTCTTTTGAGGGTAATTTGGTCATATCTATCTACCAGAAATTTACAATTCATTTGCATTATGACCTACAACCATACGTATAGATACATCAGCACATGAAAATAAAGAGATATGTACAGGAATGTTTAATTCATTCTGTATGTTATTTATCCCATTTATTTGCCCTGTTTTCACTTCAGTAAAACATAGAAGCCCAGTTTCTTATTCGCTCTATTGCCTTTCAACATCAGGTATTTAGAGAGGCAGGTTGACATACTGATTTTAACAGGATACACCCCTTCTGAATAATTCCCTTTGACTTTCTATTTTTTATTAGACTAAGTTTCTTAATTTAGTCAATAACTATTTGTTGAATGCCTAGTATGTGCCAGGCAGTAGTTTAAATACTTGGAATATTTGTGAATAATACAGATTGGAACCCTGCTCTTGAGGATCCTATAATTTAGTGTAAAACAAAAAAGTCAAATAAGAAAGCACATAAATAAACAAGACTATTATGGGTAATGCTTCGTGTTCTGATGAGCAAAACAAAACAAAACTCTGTGATGGAATGAGTCTTGAAGTATGTATTTAAGAAGACAAGGTGATTGGGGAATAACTACTTATGGAGGAATCATTTTCTCCAAGACTTAGATGATGGGAAAGGCGCATCCTATCATGAGTTGGGCTGGTAGATTATTTAGGCAAAGGTTCTAGGAGAGCAACTTACTTAGCATGTTTCAGAAATTAAATGAAGTTCAGTGTAAATGAGGCGAAGTGACAAAAGAATGGCACAAGGTAAAACTGAAGAAGTGAGCAGGGGTCAGATCATGTGAGATCATATAGATCTGATAAAAAGATTAGGCTTTATTCTACAGACAAAAATGAAATTTTAGAAGATATTAAGCAGGGTAATGGCATGATCTGCTTTATGCCTCTAATATAATCACTGTGACTGCACAGAATGGATTATAAGG
Organism: Carlito syrichta; assembly: GCF_000164805.1. NCBI lineage: Eukaryota > Metazoa > Chordata > Mammalia > Primates > Tarsiidae > Carlito > Carlito syrichta. Next base: position 533,078 of record NW_007260058.1, on the reverse strand, counting down.
AAAGGACAAGAATGGGAACAGGGAGAGCTATAAATAAATTATTAGTATAGTCTGGAATAAAAATGATGGTGGTTTGGATTGGGCTGGTGACAGGGGACCTAGGGAGAACTGGACAGATTCAGGACACATTCGAGGGCATGATCAACAGGGTTTGCTTATAGATTGGCTATGCAAGTGTGAGGAACAGGGCAGTCAAGGACAATTGTGGATTGAGGACAATCTGCAGTTTCAGCTGGAGTGACCAGGTGGATGAAGGTGACATTTACAACTGAGTGAGAAGCAAGTAAGAATTGGGGGTAACCAAGAGCTGCATTTTAGGATTAGTCCAAACTCTTTAGTTGGGGATTAACCTATGTGTTCCTGTGTCTAATTAGGTGTTGTTTAATAGTAGCATTTTATAAACAGTTTATTAGATTGACATATGGGAAAGTCATTGTACTTACCTAGTTTCTGTAAAACTCTGGTGAAATCATCCACTGAGAAAAGCTTGCTGACTCTAGAATCCTATTGCCCAGTTTTTAGAAAAGGTCAATTTTGTCCCATTAATCACTAAATAGGCATAATCACTTGTACTCCAAATTGTAAAAATGCTTCCTCATAATTCTCCAGCCTTCTGCCACACCCCTATTAACCCACTGCATGAAATGGTTCCTAAGTGAAAACAATATTTGTATATCTGCTAGACCTGGAGAGGCCCACTGTCACTTTAGGAAAATTAGCTTTCTTTTTTCCCTTGAGATAAATTGCATATTCTTGCAAATAATATAAAATGTGACTTATGCTCCATGCAATAAGGAAAATTTCTCTGATCATCCAGATTGTCCAATAAGACAGACTTATTTTTGACTTATATTTTAATTGCTGTAATGTCAGGCTCAGAGCTTATTAAGGTTTTTAAGGCACCATATACTGGGCGTAAAATATTTTTATTGAGAAAATGAATTTTTTCCTGCCTTGAGAATAGCTCTCTAATTAGAAAGCACGTGTCATTAATGCAAGTATACCACAGTAAACATACCCTCAGATGAATTGATAATTTATCTCAATCTCAAATTATAACCATTTTATTACCTTTCTTCAAGAAAGAAACCTCCAGTGAAAGGAGACAATGCAAAGAGATAGTTCTAGAAACTGGACTTTTCTCATCTCACTGAGTTTTCCTTTGACAGCCATGGTTTCCTAGTGGTTTATAATAATTTGATTTTTTTTCTTTTTGGTTTCTTCTGCAGCCAGTCAGCTGGCACTTGAGCCTGCTGCCTCCAACCTGCCATCCTACCAAGACTGTTACAGAGCTGTTTAAATATTATTTTGTAATAGTCTCAAAATTTTTTTGTCTACTTTGAAAGAGCTGCAAGAAAATTTACATCTGTCATCATTAAAATATCCTCCATTTATTCTAGACATTATGGTGATTATATGAAGAGTGTGGTCTATATCTTACCACAGACAGTGAATAGTGCCAGCAGAAAATGATTGTCTGCTGTTGTCACAGAATCAGCAGTTTTAGGCAGTATATATTAGCTTTCAAATTTTCTTCATTAGAAACTCTTCAAGTTTAATTTACTCAACTATATGGAGGTTAAAGATCTGCTGGTAAAGTACTCATCATTAACAGTGATTATTCATTGTCACTCTTGAGTAGGCAAATTCCACTTTTGGAGATTTTCTCTGCTAAGGAGAATTAATGGGAGCTGAGAAATCAGGGTAGGAAGCTCCAGGCTACAACTCAAAGACTTGAGACTTAAAAATGGAAAGGAATTACACACTGCATTGCTATTTGCTGTAGTCACCCTGATGTGTAACAGAACACCAAAATGTAGTCTTCCTGTCTGACAATAACTTTGTTCCCCTTCACCAAATTCTCCTAGTTGCTCACTTCAACCTCCCTCCCCAACCCCTGGTAACCACTGTTTTACTCTCCACTTCTACTATGTGATCGTTATACTATGTACACACATACATTAAAACATCACATTGCACTCCATAAATATGATCAATTTTAAGTTTAAAAAATTTTAAAACAATGGAGAAGATCCTAACCACCATGGTCACTTGGGTAGGGTTGGGCCCTTGTCAGAGTAGAGAGGCAAAAGGCAGATGCCAGAAGGGAGGCAGAAGTGAGCAAGGCAGCCTCAGCTTGACTATGTTTTAGACAGGCTTCGTCCCGATTTCAGATCTCTGACCTTCCTCTTCTTGGAACATTTACTTGGGAAAGCTTGCAATGATAAATTCTGTCCTCTTGGAGATTTTCTACAAATTAAGAATGTACGTCTGTCTTAAAAACCTGGAATCCATCCCTCTAACATGCCATCTTCAGGATAGACAGGATCCCGATCTTCCAGTCTGTGTGAGGGTAGGGGACTGACTTGGCTAAGTATCAATGAAAGAGCATAAATGACCTAATCGCATTGACCTACCATCTTTTCAATATTTTTATTGAGAAGATATGAAGAATGGGTCTTGGGCATTTGCCTTCTTGAAAGCTCAGTCTTAATTAGGATATGGCTGTGAGTTAATTCCTTTCAACTATTCTAAACAGAGGAATCAGTGAGGCCCAGATCACTCTTTCAAAGTGGATCTTACTCACTGTTCATATCACTTGGATACCTTGAATGACTAACGAAATAGTCTGAACCATTCCAGAAAGCTTAAAAATTGAACTATCTAGGCATAGGGCCTTAGAATTTTTCTCTTAAATAAGTCCTTCAATTCTTTTACACATCAAAATCTGAGTATAACTGCTCTATGGTAAGCAATTAAACCTTTGTAATAAAAAAGTAGAATATGAAAAAAAGATAGTGGAATGTAAAAAAGATAAATATTGAACAGGGGAGAGGAGAATTTTAATTTATTTTTATTTTAATGATAAAAGCACAGTGGTATTGAGATGAAAAAACCTTAAATAATTTAATATCTCTCCCTGCCTCTATTCAGTTTTTCCCATAAAGAACTTCATCAACTGAGAATATATTGTCCTCTTAAAACTTTCTTTTGAAGAAAATTTTATAATTTTCCTCACTTATTCATTAGACTGCACAATGATTATGTTTGGCATGCTTCTTTGCTAATTGTTCTGAAACTTTTGCCACCACAAAAATTTATTTTTTCTTATTCTAGTCATTGGAATTATGGGAAACTAGTGGTAGTTACAGGAAAAAAAGAAGATTAAAAACTCTTCTACATTTACTTTTCCAAGTGAAAAATTTCATTAAAAATATTATTTAAAAAAAATTCCTAGCCGGGCTCGGTGGCTCAGCCTGTAATCCCGCGCCTTTGGGAGGCTGAGGTGAGTGGATTGCTTGAGCCCGCGGGTTCAAGACCCACCTGGGCAGCAAGACCTCATCTCTACAATAAATCAAAAAATCAGCTGGGAGTGATAGCGCATGCCTGTAATTCCGGCTACTCAGAAGGCTGAGGCGGAAGGATCGCAGGAGCCCAGCAGGTCGAGGCTGCGGTGGCCGGGAGCGGCCACTGCACTCCGGTCTGGGCGACAGAGTGAGACTCCAACTCAAAAAAAAAAAAAAAAAAATTCCTGTGATTTGTGGAACAAGAAAAATGGTGTCCTAAATCGGGTTCTTGACTCTGATTTAGTAGTCCACTGACTCTCAGCACAGTGATTTGGTTTATTTTTGAGGGGCCTTCTCTCTGGAAAATGTATCATTTTTCTTGATCCTCTTATCTTTGTAATTAACAACTTTCATTCTCTTTAAAATCCATTCTGAAGGAAGGCTCTACCAGCAATTATTTATATTCGAGGGTGTGAATTTATTTTTATTTTATTTTATTTTATTTTATTCTATTTTATTTATTTATTTATTTTTGCATTGGAGTTACCCTGTTACCCGAGCTGGAGTATAGTGGTACACTCACGGCTCCTGCAGCCTCGACATGCTGGGCTCAGCCAATCCTTCTGCTTCAGCCTTCCGAGTAGCTGGAAGTGCCATGCCCAGCTAATTTCTTGATTTTTTTGTGTGGAGATGAGGTCTCCTCAAGTTGCCCAGGGTGGTCTCGAACTCCTGGGATCAGGCAATCCTCTTGCCTAGCCTTCCAAAGTGCTGGGATTTACAGGCGTGCGCCACCAAGCCTGGCCTGAATTTATAATATTACTGTTTCATTTAAAAATTTTCACTTTGGAAAATATCCTTCTATGGAATAAAACCTTTTTTCACCATTGAATGAGGAGGAGAAAGTCATTCTAGTTGCAGGAAGGTTTTTCTGGTGTTTTGAAAATTTACATTTTTTCCCCCTTTCACGCTGCTTTCCTGAGATAAACCAGACAGCATATCCCAGACTTTTATCCTTGGTGAAAAGAAAATGGCCCCTCTTAGTAATTAATGGAAAACTATAGAGGAAAAGAGGCAGAAAACCAAGTAAGATAGGTGTAAATAAACAGACTTGCAGCTTAAAACAATTTTCAGTGTTAGGCTTCCTAATCTTTTGATTTTTTTCCTATCCACAATCACAGCATGAAGTATTGGGTTTAAATGTGGATTTTCCCTGCTACAGCTTCCTTCTTGCCTTCATAGGCAAGAGAACCTTGGCATGGAACTTGGGACCCTTGAATTATCTCTGACCTGAACTCGTGTCACATATGAGTACCACACTGTACTTCAGGTTGGAAAACCAGGAGAAAGCAAGGCTGCTAGAGACAGCTTCTCTATACACACACATCTGTTCATTAGCAATCACTGGGGGAATACAGGAATTCATAAGCAGGCTACAGTGTTTTTGTTTGTTTGTTTGTTTGTTTTCATGGTCTCCTTGTCCTGGTGTGGAAAGCCTCCCTTTGTGTGAAACTGCACTGCAATCCTTGGTACAGTTAAATGCTCAGCCCAGGACACAAGCTTAAAGGGCTTTCTTAAACAGAAACTTTTATTTGTAGAAGTGGAAAAGCAGGGGCTTCGTAAGACACATTTAGATTGGAAGAAACACTCTTGCCTAAGACACTAGGCTTCTAGCACCCAGGAAAGTATCTTGTACATGCTCAGAGATGAACTTTGGAGATTTTCTCTGCTCTGTTGCAGTGTTCCTTCTCCTTCTCCTCTTTTTCTCATTCTCCTTCTCCTCCTTCTTCTGTAAAGCTTAAGCTCATAGAGTTTTGCTGCAAAACAGAATTAAATAGCATACCTAGAGGTATAATGGAACTCTAAGGGACTACAGAATACAGGGACAGGGTGAGAGACAAGCACTGATGAAGTGAAGACCAGGGTCCATGGGGAAGAGATCAGAGCAAAAGAGGAGGCATGGGCTCTGCAGACATGTAGAAACAAAGGCAGTAGTAAGAACTGTGCATCTGGACAGGGCCTGAGATATGCAGATGCAAAGGTCCATCAATGGTAGCCTTCATACCTGGCAGTCATCAATATTTTTTTCAGGTGCTATGTATCAAGTTTGTGCTATATCCAGAGACTGCTGAGAAGAATAAGCCATGACTATTATCTGTAAGAAGATAATGATGTAGATGTAGAATATAACTAATAATTATATTCAAACAGGATCCAATCAATAAAGAAATATAGAGTATATATTTCAGAGGAAAATGTGAGAAATACCCAAGGAGAATCAGAAAGTGCTTCATGGAAAAGAGAACATTCTAGCTGGTGCTTGAAAAGACAATAGGAATTGTCCTGGCAAAGAGATGGAAAGACAGCAGTTCAACTTGGGGAAACAGCGTGCCCAAAGGCATGTTGTGGAATAGAATGTTTTGTTCATATATATATACTTTTTTTATTTCAATTGTTTTTCATGTGTAGAGCATTTGTTCATTGAGAAGTCACACATGTTGTGCCTCTCGTCACAATGATCCCAGATTCTTCTTGGGTATGTTGTAAACAGAGGAGCCATTCTTCAGACCGCCTGCTCTGAGCACACCCCTGTTTAGATAATATTAAAAACCACATTTACAAGGAGAAAATAAAGTAGAGATGAGTTGAGGAAAAAGTAGAGAGAAAGATGAGACAGACCAGCAGATATCCAGGAAGGCATGAGAGGTCTGGAGTTCTGTACTACATGAAGTTGCACAGGAATTGTGGGTCAAGAATCCAGGTATATGGACCAGAAGGCCAAGGAGCTACACTGGCCACATGGAATCTGTGATGTGAACTTGGTTCTGAAACTCAGCCTGGAGCCATCAAGTACTTCTCATATGTTCCATTAAGGGCAGAAACCAACACCAGGTTGTCAAAGAGCAGTTTCCTAGATATAAGTGCTTAGAAAATGAGTTGTTAAGTAAGGGAATTAGCCAAATTTCCCAAAATGTATTGAGTTTTTATGTGCAAGGCATGATATATGTGAAAATAATATAATGAAGTGCTCACTCACAAAAAGTATAGCAAGGAAGAAAACCATGCACTTCAGTCACTGGAAGAGACTGTAACCTGATCTTACCTCATCAGGGAAATAGAATGAGTCAACTGAGAGCCTATTAGGTACAAGATAAAGTGCCAAATATTTGCATGGAATTTGCACACTAATTTTAGATTTTTGTCCTATTTATAAATTTTTAAAAATGCCCCCAAAGGCTATGAAACTTCTTCTTCTTCTTTTACTTTTTTTTTTTTTAGAAAGCAGGATTTATTAAGACACAGAAAAACTCCCAGAGCAGGAGGGGACCCAGGGGGTTACCCAAAAAGGATATGAAACATCTACAAAGATACCCAGGTAAAAAGTTTCAGAGTCAAAATTGGCTCAAGTCTACTCGACACTGAAATCTACCTTTGTAGTTAAATGTAGGCTAAAGCAAACAGAATGTAAATATTTGAGTCCCATAAATTTATGGAAAGTTCAGATCATCTCATTCTCAGTGCTTTTCTGCTCATGCTTTGCCATCTTTTCATTTGTCAGTATTCGTCATCATTCCTTTCTCCTTCCTAAAACCTTTCCTGTCCTTCTTAGCCAGAAGTGATTTTCCCCTCCTAGTGCCTGCAACAGCTGCCTGCACTCTAAGTTTCCAAACTGACCTGTGCTCCCTCAAGTGTCTCCTTCAGCAGCATTCCTCCCATGAGGCAATGGATGCCTCAAGGCTTAGTTTCAATGAGTTTCATGGGTAAAAAAAAGTTAACACAAGTGAAAATTACATCAATTAATATGTCAATGGATAAAGATAGTAGCATGGAAGCAGCCGAGAGTGTCACACCTGGAGCGGCCTGCAATTGGGAGCAAGAGATGCAGACGTGACCTTAGTTGATTGATGGCCACCTCAGTGAAGCTGGGCTCCAAAAGAGCTCTCTTCTTGGGGAAATATTAGGATTATACAGACCATTTGATATTGACATCTGACTCCAAGTAAAATGAATGTAACTTCCTTGAATTAGCTCAGGTTTAGTTCCTTTTCCCAGTGGAATGGAAACTCAAAACAGAAATAACTTCAGTTGTGAAATGATAATGTTACAGTTCTTGCATGTTTGATTTTGTAAAACTAGACATAACTAGAGGTATCCTTTACATTATCCATGTTCTAAGTTTCCATCCAGACTCCAAAATGCCTGAGGGCAAGAACGGTGTCTTCTGTTCTTTTTTATGCTTCAGAGTTACTGGTAGAATACCTTCATCATACCAGCTCAGAGTGGCATTTCTCGTTATGCGTGTTTTTTGTGGAAAGAGGTGCTTGTTTCAGCTCACAGCCAATGGAAAATGCAAAGAAAATGAATTGAAACCATACACTTAAGCAGCTGTTGCAACAAAAGTTGAAACATATCAACAAAGATTATTAAGAGTTTTCTTTTTGGCTTTAAATACTGAAGCATAACTTCCAGTATTGCTACAACTTGGGAGGCCGAAGTAGCTCTAAATCCCTTACTATTTCTGTGTAGTTAAAGATACCTTCTTGATGACCTAAGCTACAGACGTCTCGAAAAGATGTATCTGGGCATGCATGGCATTTGGGACTAAAGTGCTTCCTAGGAAAGATTCATCACAGGAGAAACAATTGGAAAAGTGTATAAAAGAAGTCTAAAGACTCCTTTCCTTGATCAATTATGGGCATTTACTGGATTTCACTCAAGTCTCTATTACATATGAAAGCATGGCAATTTGATACAGTTAGAGCAATAGTCTCTTATTCTATGAAGGATATCAATGTGATCCCACAATTAAAAATCAGGTTGATGCTGTAAGAAACTGCACTATAAAGAAAACATAATATTTCTTATGCTTTTTTCTACTTAGTTGGAAAAATGCTTTAATGATCCTTCTGGAAGCAAGGGGGCTCCAGTTGCAGAGATTTGTATAAAGAAAGATTACCTGACCCATTGCCCAAATCCTCAAAGGTGGCATTATGTTGATTACTTTATTATGGTCCTAGATCTGGCTTTTAGAAGTTGGATCAAGAAAACTGATTCATTCTTACTACACTATGAGATATAAATATAAGAGCCCAAATGCCAGATTTTAAGTTTACAGTGAGACCACTAATCACTAGGCACTCTTTTCAAATGTGGACTTGTACTTTCCTCATCAAAAAATGATAGGGAAATAAAGCAGAGAGTTGCTTTTTAAGAAAAGTTATTGACTGGATAAGTTAAATGACAAATATTAAATCTAACATCTTAACAATATTAAGATAAAATAGCATTCATTCTCTAGACAATTATTGAATACCTTGACATAAACTCTCACATTTTTAAACACCCTGCCAGGTCTTGAAGAACAGCATGAAATCAAAAGGTCAAAAGTCAAATTCACTGTCTCAGAAGCTTTCAGTCAACTGGGAGAGGTAGCCCCAAAACAGTTATAATACATGTGGTAGATGCTCTCAGAGAGGCATAGAATCATTCAATTAAGGATAAACCTGGAGACTTTACTTAAGATTGAGGATTTCGTGGAGAACATTAAGAAGCCTACTGCAGTAGGCAACACCTGAGCTACATCATGAAAAATGAGAAGTCCATGAAGGAGAAAGGAGGAGAAGAAGAGGGAAAGGAGGTTTCAGACAGAAACAACCGCTCAGGCTAAGACCAGGACTAAAGGAGCTCTGGCCATGTGCAGACTGTAAGTACGCTGTTTAACTTGGTTGAAAACAGTCTAAGTCAAGTTCTAGGTGTAAAAAGGTGAAACTGAGTTAGATTAAAAAGGACACAGTGGATTCATCTGTAAACTATGGAATATGGAATATTTGTGGAAGAAAAGCAGAATTGAGTAAAAATGAAAGGGATTGCCTTGAGCTCTTGGTCATGATGTGCTATATACATTTCAAATATTGGTCATGTAAAATTTCTGTCTTGTTAGTTGTCTTGTGAATGTTATTTTTTTCTTGCAATGTTTCTGCTTCAATTAAGTGTTTTCATTTGTTGATATAAAGTTATTGATAATAGCCCTTTTATTCACTGTTGTTATGTCCTTTTCCATTATGGTGTTGATATTGTGCCTTCTTTTACTTTTTTTCTTGATTAATCTTGCCAGATAGTTGTCAATTTTATTAGTCTTTGTTTTTCTGATCCTCTATTGTAGACTTTTACTCTTTTATTATTTTTTTTTAGGCAAAGAGTCTTTCTCTGTTGCCTAGGCTGAAATGCAGTGGCACGATCACAGTTCACTGTAACCTCAAACTCCTGGGTTCACGGGATCCTCCCACCTTAGCCTCACAAGTGCTAGGAATACAGGCACCTGCCATCATGCCCAACTTTTTTTTTTAGTGGTTTTTTTTTTTTTTTTTTGTAGACAGTGTTTCACTATGTTGTCTAGGCTGGTTTCAAACTCCTGGTCTCAAGTGATCCATCTTAGGCTACCAAAGACTGGGATTACAGGGATAAGTCATTATGCCCTGCTGACTTTTTTATTTCATTAATTTTTGTTCTTTATTCTTTCATTCCACAATGGAATACTAGTCAGCGTTAAAAACATATAAAATTCTGTTATTTAGGACTACGTGGATTAATCTAGAGAGCATAAGCTAAGTGAAACAAATCAGACACACAAGGAAAAATATCACATGAAAAAGGATTTATTTCACTTCTTCAGTTTCAACATTTACCGTTTTCTTAGTTCTTAAGATAGATGCTTAGCTATTTAATTTTCAAAATTTTAGTATTCTGTTACAGTCATTTTAACCTGTAATTACTAGAGTTTCCTTTAAAAGCTATTTCAAGTTTAGCCTATATATATATGTAATATTTCATACTTTATTCAATTAAGTATTTTTAAATCTGTTATGATTTATTCTTAAATCTGCTGATTATAAGCATGTGTCTTAATTTCTACTTATGTAGTTATTTTTGTTGTATTTTGTATTAATTTCTAACTTAATTTTCTTATGGTTACAGACAATGATTTTTAAAATGTATGCTTTTTATTATACTTAAATATAAATTTTGGTTTAAAAAGATAAGTTCCAGAAATTTATCAGCCATCATCTCATTTCATTTTAAAACATAGATTAGATGTTTGTTAGATCTTTTAACTTCATCTTCTATGTCTTTTTTTTTTTTTTTTTTTTTTTTTGAGTTGGAGTCTCACTTGGTCGTCCAGACTGGAGTGCAGTGGCCACTCCTGGCCACCGCAGCCTTGCCTGCTGGGCTCCGGCAATCCTTCCACCTCAGCCTTCCAGTAACCGGAATTACAATGCCAGGTCCGGCTAATTTTTTGATTTTATTGTAGAGATGAGGTCTCGCCTGCCCAGGCGGGTCTCAAACCCGCGGGCTCAGGCAATTCACTCACCTCAGCCTCCCAAAGGCGCGGGATTACAGGCTGAGCCACCGAGCCCGGCTTTCTATGTCTTTTAAACTTTCATAGTTCTCATACTTTTTGTTTATCTATTTTGAATCCCAGATAATTTATTCAGGTCAGTCTTCCAGTTTTCTAACATTCTCTTTGTTTTTCTTCAATCTCCTGTCTAATGTGTTCCTTGACATTTAATTTAAATGATCATTTTTTAAATTTCTGCATGCTATTTTTGATTCTTTAAAAAATTATTTAGGCAATCTTACATACTTGTATTGCTTATTGTTATTTTTAGGCCTCTATTTTATTTATTGAAACATATTGAATGTACTTATTTCATTTTAGTTATGGGGTACATGTGGGGATTTACTGCATAAGTAATTTGCGTGCAGGTGAGGTTTGAGCTTCTAGAGAGCCCTCTTTCCCCCGGTAGTGGCCATGGTAGCCAGTATGTGATTGTGTGCCTTTTCTATCCTCTCCTTCCCTCCCTTATTTTAAATATGCTAATTTCATTTTGTGAACATATGATATCTGAATCTTTACAGTTTTGTTCTAATAGTTGTGATTTCCACTGGCTTTTGCTCCTGGAGTCTTATTTCCTTACAACTTTTGTGATTACTGACTGTGTTTATATGTTTATATTCTTGGCAAATTTATCAGTTGGAATCCTTTGACACCCAGGTCAAAAATTGGTTCTTCAGAATGCATTTTCTATTTTTGACTAGCACCTTTGGGTATTAAGCACCCAGGATCAATTTGAACTAAATTATGGTATTGAAGTCTTTTGCTGCGTACTATCACGAGGGTCAGCTGTGGTCATGCATTTTCAGGGAGAATTTATTTTCCAACCCAGTGCCAAGATTTTATATAGGCAGTTTTCCATGCTTTCGTTTTGAACGGGAGATACAGATTTATATTCTGGTCATTGTTACTCTGTGGAGTATTCTAGGATATCAGCTAAATGTTGAGCGTCTTTTGCTATATTCTCTACTTTGGGAGACTCCTTAGGGTATGTCTCTTTCCACTACCACCTCTCCAACCCCACCCATTAAACACAAAAGCTCAAAATGAGCAAAAGCTGGCAAAGACTCTAAGGCAAAAATTCAGCTTCAGTGCTCTGCTTGCCTCTCTGGGTTCTGTTCTCACTAAGATTTTGGTCTCAGAGAAATCTTTTTATTCTTGTTGCCTGGTAAATGCACTTTAAAAGATACTTTAAAATTGTTTTGTTTGAGACATTTTAAGTTCTCAGTGAGAGCATTGTCAGGATGCCTAGCTCTCTTTATATTCAACATAGAACCTGCCTTTTAATTGTGGGGAGCTGATTGAATTTTTTGATGTGGCAGAGTTGCCATTTTCTTTCATGCATCAATAAATGTTTAAAATGTTATTCATCAGAAAGAATATAACAGCTACCTTCTTTCCCTTCCCAGTAGTTACTGAATATTGAGAGATCAAACTGAGACTAGAAATAAGTGAGGAAAAACTGCATTATCACAGGTAGAGAAGTCGGCTTACATTGAAAGAAACAACTGACATGAAGCTTTTGCTGATTGAATACTTATATAACAAAAAAGTAATTAAGTTGAAATTCTTATCCTTCAGATAGTCTAATTTACTTTTCTGCTAGATAAAGGAGTTCTTGGTGGACAGCTTTAAAAAATGATAAAACCAACCTAAGATAAAGAGATGGTCGGGTCTTGTTCCAGGGACATGTCATCTGTTGTAGATGTTGCATATGTAGTGTGATTTGGGATGGAAAACAGTGGGCAGAGCAGTAGTGACATTTTATTATTTGGATGAGCCCATATGCCACAATCTCCTACTGGAAAATGATGAAGTCATTTAGTTTAGCCATTTGACCCTGTGGGGATTCCACTGAAAACATGCAAAACACAATGATGCCATTATTGCTAACATTGTAGAGGCCTAGCAAAACTAACAGAAAACAAAGCAAAACTAACAAAAAAAACATAAAGAACTACGCTTCTGCTTCTTTAGAATTACAAATTAAATATGTATAAAATACCCCCCACCCTACCTTTACCTCCTCCCCAAATCTGGCTCAGGGAATATTTGGAAATATAGATTTGACAAGTGAAACATAAATAACCTATTTAGTTTCTTGGTTGCTGAATATATTTTAGTTGTAAACCTAGAGAGATGGCGAAAAAGAAAATCAACTATTTAAGTACCCTGTGGGTAGCCTGCTCAGGAAAATGACAAAACAAAATAAATGGCCATTTTCATATCACTCCCTAGTGCGGCCAGAAAGGAATGATGTTATTTCTGAGTCTGACATAAATACTGGATTTACAGATTGCTAGAATATTTATGAGTGTTTCAGAATATTGTTTTTTCACAATGTTCTTGGAGAAATTAACACAAGAAAATGACTACAGAATTTACAAATCTATGTTTCAAATAAGTAACTCAGGTTAAAAAAAAGAGATATACAATATATTAGGGAATTAAAATTGTAATATCACAGATGTTTCTAATAGCATAACATGTATCTTTTAAATGTACTCTAATTTTTTTCTCCTTAAAATAGCAGATATCTGAATCAGTTATGTTGTTAATAGCTAATAACATAACAATTCATTAAGTTAAAATTCCCTGAAGAATAAAATATACCTGCAGATAGAAATCATAGAAAATAGAATAGTTAATTTATTGTAAGACGTTTATCTCCAAGGAATCCCATGTCATGAATTGCATTATAGTAAAGTTTATACTTTCCTTGCTTGGAGGATTTTGAACTTGGTTGTTGCTAAGATAATAAAGGCTCCAATAATTATAGGAGTTACTAGGCTTAAAAAAATTAGATCTATTATTTTCAGCATAAAATGTTTGTTACCTTGTTTCTTTGCTTGCTTACACAAATATTAGTTAAAATCTAATGAGTCAGTGCTTAGCACTTATGATTCACACACTAAATATATGAGGGGAGACTCAAAAAACCCCAGAATTTATTTATAAAAAATTGTGTGTTTATTCTTACATGTTCAAACTTCAATCACCTTCAAAGTGCAGTCTGTTTGATGCAATACACCTATTGAGGCATTTTTTTTCCACTGCTCAAAACAGTTTCTGAATTCATCAGTTTTGATGACTTTTAGTACTTTTGCCGTTTTCTGATTTACCTCTTCCACATCAGCAAAACATTTTGCTTTAAGGATATTTTTCATCTGTGGAAACAAATTTTAAAAAACCACTGAGGACAATATCAGGTGAATAGGGAGGATGGGGCACAGGAGTCATGCTGTTTTTGACAAAAAACTGCTGAATAATCAGCGTAGTATGGGCAGGTGCATTGGTAAATCACCCATCATGAAATGAGCAAAGGATTGAAAGAATCTATAAAAAAAAATAAATCAACAATGTTGGTTGGTATGCTGATACCACTGGGTTCCTAGAACAAGTACCTAGTGGGGAAAGCCTGTATTACAAGGGTCCCACCTTCCAAAGGAAAATTTCAGTTGTTTTGGGGTCCTCCTTTGTATATTTACCTTGAAGTCAAACTGTAAGGAATAGAAGAGAGCACTAAATGGGGATTCTAGAAACCTGGTTTTAGTTGTGACACTGCAACTAACTAGCTGTGCCATCTTCCTGTTTTCAGAACTTCTCTGGAGTTTAACTTTTAAATCTATGAACTAAGGAAATTAGACCAAAGACTGAATTTAGTCTAAACTTTGTTAGGTTTAAGAAATGTATTATTAACTGGGCTCAGTAGTTCAGCCTGTAATCCCACGCCTTGGGAGGTTGAGGTGAGTGGATTGCCTGAGCCCGCGGGTTCGAGTCCCGCCTGGGCAACTTGGCGAAACCTCATCTCTACAATAAATAAAAAATCAGCCGGGCGTGGTAGCGCACCTGTAGTTCCAGCTACTTGGAAGGCTGAGGCCGAAGGATCGCCAGAGCCCAACAGGTCAAGGCAGCGGTGGCGGGGAGCAGCCACTGCATTCCAGTCTGGGCTAGAGTGAGACTCCAACTCAAAAAAAAAAAAAAAGAAATGTATTATTAACCAGATAATTCAGTTGCAAAAGATAGAAACCCAACTCAATGCGGTTTTCACTAGAAAGGGAATTTACTGGTTAATCTGGCTGAAATCTGGAGGCAGAACCACTCCAGAGGTGGTAGGGTACAAGGGTTTGACTGATGACCTCAACACTCAACTTTTCTTTGTCCGTCCCTTGCCTTGCTAATAATTTTTCCATCACAGAATCTTCTCTGTTTTATGGAAAAATCAGTCATATTCATTTCTTTAGATTATCTTGATATTAAAATATTTATTGCTACATTTGTATAGTTTAAAATAAAGACCCATTAAAAAATAGCAGTAAATATAGAATTAATGATATACTTAAAATCAGAATTTTGCAACCTTCGATGTCATAATTTTTTCAAAGAGAATTATCAGCTTAAACTGAAAGAAATTTAATTGCCAGATACCATGTGGAATTTTAACTGGATCTTGGATTTTTAAAAACTGCTATAAAATCACTTTTGGAGTAACTGGGGAAATTTAATATAGGCTATACTGTAGTGACATTAATAATTTTTTAATATTTTGCTAATACCTTTGATAATGTTATTGTGGTTATGTGGGAACTTGTCTCTAGTCTTAGGATATTTATGCCGAAGTATTTGGGGTGATGGTGGCATCTGTAACTTATCTGAAATAATTCAGCAAAATAAATAAACATATATATACGCAGTTGTAAATATGTATGTGTGTGTATATATACACTATATATACACTATATATATGCAGACACTATATATATATATATATACTGAAAAGATATAAAGCAGAAAAAAAATCTTAACTATTATATTTTCCTAAACAACAATTTAGACACAAATAAGCCCTTGAAATGTTATTATTAATCACAGGACTCCAGTCTTTAGATCCTTTTTCATTCCTCCACCCTATGTTTTTCCTTCATCCAGAGAAAAATAAATGGTGCTGAGAAATCACTGGCCAAGTGTAAAGGCTTCCTGTTGTCACCTCCTACTCTTTGCTTGCCTGTGCCAGTTACTGTCAACAAATAGCCAGTTATTTGCTGTTTCTGTTCCTCTCTTCTGGAACCAATGAATGGTGGCTGTTCCTTATCCCTATAATCAGAGAAATTTTGAATGTTCCCCTTTGCTGTTCTGTACTACTAATATTTATAATTTTGGGGTGATTTGCTATGCAGTAGCATAATGTTAGATGATGTAGTGTTCCCACAAAACCTATACTTAAATAAAATTTTTTGCCCCTGTTGCTACCCTAGAAAAACTAGCACCATCTCTTGCTTTAATTATAGCTCTAAGGACCCAAAAACTTTCCATATTGTTGCCTTGTAAATCCTCTCTACAGCAGCTAGAGGAATATCTCCATAGGTCAGGGATAGGAATTTTTGTCTAGTTACAAAATCCTCAACCTTGATCAATCCCTGGTGTATTTATGGTGCTAAATAAATATTGTTTAATTGAATGAATGTCACTTATCACCTTTAAAACATTTTATTGGTCTAACTTTGCATTTGAAATAATATGCAAATCCCTTATCATGGCTCACAAAGTTCATGGACTTTCCTGTCTACCTTTCTTATCTCCTATAGCACACCCTTGTCCCTTATTTATACTAGCCTTCTCTACTCAAGCATGCTTAATTTAGCCCTGCCTCCAGGTTTTGGTTCTTTTGGCTTATTTGCTTGCTTGTTTGTTTCCTTATGCTGGAATCTTCTGCTTCCAGATTGTCCCTTGGTTAGCTCTGTCTTTTTATGCACATCTCAAATCAAATGTTACTTCCTCAGAGAAACTTTCTTAGACTGCCACCCAATCTTAATTAATCCCTCTAGCTAGGCACTGTTGATGACATTACCCTAATTTTTTTTATCACAGTTCTAAGCACTATCTAAAATTACCTTTTCCATTAATTAGTTTATTTTTTGTTTTCCACTACTAGAAGTCAATCTCCATATGTCTAAGGACTTCATAAGATAAAAATTTATCACAGGATTTCTAGTTCTTAGGGAATTGCCTGGCACAGAGTAGGTGTTCAATGAATGCATGTAGTTTGAATGAAGAAATTGAGAAATTAAAGAAGTCAATAGCATATATGTGTGATGATTTGAACTCAAATACGTAAGTCCATTTTGTAAACTTGTACATATAATGCAAATATTCATTTTATGTATGAGTAAAGTCTTAGAGTCCATCCAAGAACAAAATTGGGCACATTTTTCTCTGGATATTTGATATAGTTTGGATATTTGTCCCCTCCAAATCTCATGTTGAAGTTGATCCCCAATGTTGGATATGGGGCCTACTGGTAGGTGTTTGGGTCATAAAGGAGATCCCTCATGGATGACTTGGTGTCATCCACATGGAATAAGAGCTAGCTGTTAAAAAGAGCTTGGCACCTCTTTCCTCTCTCTCATTCCTCCTCTTTCACCATGTGATACTTGCTTCACTTCCTCTTCTGCCATGAATAGAAGCTTTCTGAAGCCCTCATCAGAAGCTGTTGCTAGCATCATGCTACTTGTGCAGTCAGCAGAAGTGTGATTCAGATAAACCTCTTTTCTTTGTAAATACCCAGCCTCAGGCAACAGTGGTCCCTGACCTTTTTGACATCAGGAATTGGTTTCATGGAAGACAATTTTTCCACAGATCAAGGAGGGGAGGATTGGAATCAACAGTCATTAGATTCTCATAAGGAGCTAAGCAGAGTGCAACCTAGTGTTAGATCACACTCCTGGTGGGGACCTTCAGAATGTTAGTTAGGTCAGACCGGCCTGGGGTGTGGGTATCTTATATGTGATCTGGTGCCACATGAAAGATGCAAAGAATTGCACAGAAGTTAGATTAGAAAACATAGTTGTAAGGTTTGCTGAAAAAAGGAGCATACTACATTCAGGCATAGGAGTTTATTAAAGTAAAGTGCCTGGGCTGACACCAAAGTGTCAGGGAAGGTCTTTTATATGTGCATAGTGTAAGGGGGTCGGGAGTGGAAAATTTCTTGCAAACAGCTGAGTCCAGAGGGTGGGGGGAAGGGGCTGTATGAGAAGTCAGTTTGGTCTTCCATTTCCATCTTTGCAAGCTTGGGGGCTATGGCTCCTTGGGAAGTAAGTGGGGGGGCTTCCAGTCCCACCTTTGTGAGCCAGCTCTGGAATTAGAGCATAACCTTCCTTTCCTACCTTTGTGGGCTGGGGGTGGGGGGGAGTGGGGGGCTTAGAGCAGAGCCTTCCTGTGTTTCAACATTAAGACAGGTTTGAGGGGGACTTCCTGCTTTGCAATGTTAAAACAGGCTAGAGGGGCAGTTTCCTGTGTTGATTAGTGGGGAGGGATGAATGGGAGTTGTAGCTCCCTTACAATAGTTTATTTAGAAAGTAAAATAGAGAGAGAGAAGAGAAAGGAGATTTACCTCTCCAAGGTAGGAGACAGACCAAAGCTTAGAAAACACCTTGGTGGCCATAGCTCAAAATGGCCACACCAGAGTTTAGTAGAGCAATGGCAAATAGCTGTTCAAGGTTGAATGCTTTTAACCCTTCCTTTTGATGGGGAAAGGTCCTTAAGGTGATTGGGTGGTGGTCTGCTCTACATCTTCACGAAGGGGCGGGTAAGTGCAGATACTGACATCAGGCGATAGACAGCAAGCAGATGAGTGGGTTAGTCATAAGATTGTTGCCTCATGGTGACAGGGTCTGTGTCATGTAGGTCATGAAGGGCTGATTTGGTTAACCTGGGTCTTGTGGGTAGAGGCAAATACTTGAAATAGAAATGCTAACTAGTACAAAACAAACAGGGGAGAAGGGTATAAAACAATGATAAATAGCCACCTCTGAGACATCAGTTCTGTCCTTGGCTAGTGATTAGAGGGTAAGTTAAGTGAATGGCTTGAAACACATGAGATTTAGGCAATGTTGAAATGGTTGCTCATTGGGTATATTAAATCCATGTTATGTCCTTTTACCTAGATCCCTCACTTTTGTAATTCATAATAGGGTTTATGCTCCTATGAGAATTCAGTGTTGCTGCTAATCTGATAGAAGGTGTAGCTTGGCTCACCTTCTGCCATGGAACCTATTTCCTAACAGGCCACAGACAGGTACCGGTCCGCTGCCTGGGATTTGGGGATGCCTGCTCTACAGCAATGCAAAAGGACTAAGTATGTTACTTATTTTTTCTCTGATTCTGTTTATTGGCATATACTACTGCACCTCAGTTGTAGCAGCAGGTAGAGACATGGTAGAGAAAAATATTCTTAGCTTTGTTCCATTGAACTACCATGTTTTAAAATTTTTTCCTGATTTTTCAGGCCAACCTGTTTATACTTTCTTTTGTTATCTCTTGAAAACAATGAGAAACTGGAAACAGAAACTGAGAAAATTTACCCTAAAGCTTTTGCTGTAATAGTTAACACTCAGCAAAACTTCTTTTAGAGATGGATCAAGCAATTCCCACATAAATTCTGTCAGTTACATGTGCTTGAATTATTTCTTCTTGCTGTTAATTCAGATGCATGGAATTGCTTAAATGTGCTTCGAAACAAAAATAATTATACTTATCATTTTTCTCACCCAAATAAAGTAGGATAGCTTCATTTGATATATGGTACATATTTTATAAAACTCCTCATACTTGTGAATAATTTTAAGCATATCAAAATACTTTCACCTACATTATTTTATATTAATTTTAAAATAATCCAAGAAGATAAGCATGTCATAAAATATTCTTCTTTAGTAGATGAGGACACTTAGACACAGGGTAGTGAGAAAGCACCCTTAGAAGGATATCTGTGTAACAATGGACACAAACTAGAAGAGTCAGAAGCAGAGATGAAGTCTCTTGATTTCTTATCTAGGAATGTTCTTTTCATGTGAGGTTAGATACAGATAATTGCAATAGGTATATATTAGAAAAATGTTATGGTAAATAAAAATATTATAAAAATAAAATAACAATAAATTGAATTTTAGGTGCGTGGTATCAATATTTTGAGTAGGATGCAGAGAGAAAGAACTGTCATTGTCTTAAACATCCAAAATGAACAATGAAAATAGCCACCTTAGGCATTTAAAAAGAAGCCATTAAAGAAGAACGTTTATCAGATTAAAGGCTTATATTAAATTCCATCTTACACATTTATAAAAACTGTACCCTTCTGGAACATCAGCTAAAGTACTTTATTTCTTGCTTGGCTGAAATCATAATTTAGACTTATGTGATAATTGAGCCTGAATAGAGGAAAATTTTACTCAGTTTGACTCTGTCCATGGATAAAAACTTATACATTTATATAATTATCTATATAATTATTTATATAATTATCTATACAATTTTTCTTCCATAATGTTAAACTTTTCAATGAAGATAATAATTATAAAAATGAATTTACAAGTCAGGGTTCTATTAGGAAACAGGTGGCACACTAAAATTAGAATTTTTTAGAAAGGGTTTATTTTAATGATGTGAGGCAACTATAGAGTGACCTTTCCCCGGTTTCCTTTTGGAGTTCCTGATTGGTGGAACCAAACTCGAAGCCAGAAGACAAGGTCAGCCTCCAAGGGCAAAGCACAATGTATAGAAAGGTAGAAATATATCTGGAGGTGCAAAATGAATGCATCTAGCAGAATGATGCTGATAGTGAAGAAGATGACAATGATGATGAAGCTAACATTGAGTATTCACTATCTGTCCCTCCCAGTATTTAGCATTTTACATTCATTGACTCAGTCCTCACCAAGAACTCTATGAAGTGAGTATTATTCTCTCCATTCACAGGTGAAGAAACTAAAGCTGAGAGATTACTTGCAATATAGTATAGTGAATTTCTTAAAGATGTGTTTCTGGTTATCCTTCTCCTTGGGAACAGAGTCCGTGAAGAAAGAGCGAGAAAAAAGTGTCAGTCTGCACAGGGAGAAGTTTCCACAAAATATTTTTAGGATTATATCTCTTGGAAAAAAATCAAAGAAAAATACTGATCTATTTATAGTTAGGTGTATATTTTGATTTAAAACATGTTACAAAGTATAGATAACTTTATTTCAGCTGGTTAGATCCAACAAGAAGAACTTTCCAAGTGTAGTTTCACTAGAGAAAATTAAGAAAGTAAGCCAAAAATTATTAGTCTTTCACCCCACTCTCAATCTTCTAACTAAGCATTGAAAGAAAATAAGCAAAGGAGAGATAACTATTGGGTATAGGAGCTTTGGGGGAACTGCACCACACAAAAGTTAACCCTACTCCTGCTATTTGAGGCCCTGACACACAACCCTATTATTCTGGCTTTTGTGGGATAGTAAAATGGAGGAGCCACATAGTAGATGTATCCTCCTGTCCTTTGGGTGGTTTATGAACATTAAATTCAGCCAGCCATGATCATGGGGGTGAGGATGGATGGGAGACGTGGGGAGGTGTTTCCATTTTCTTCTTTGCTTGCAGTATTCAAAAAATGAGCTTTCTTTGCCTATTTTGTAAGTTATTGGTATAAAAATGACCCAAATTGGAGAAAGAAACCTTCATGTGGTACTTTCCCAGGTCCATGAGGTTTTATAACCAGAAGTGCTTTCACAGTCCACCTCTCTACCACTTTACCTCTCTTGTCCTTTACTCTGCATCTACATAATGGGCACAAAGTACTTGATAAGAAAGGATACAATTAACACATTGGCAGTATATATATATTCCTTTTGTTTCATAATCTACCTCATTCTACCAGGACACATAAAATGGATGCCAAAAACAGTTCCAGAGAGCACAAACGTGAATGACATGAATGATTCAGGAAAAAGTGATGTAAAAAAATTTTACTTGATAGAAAGCACTAAATCACATCTCAAGGCACTTTTTGAGAGGCCTCTTTAAAGTCTCCACGAGTTGCTTATATGAATGTAGTAGTATCAGATTTACCAGAAAATATGACCAGTGAAGACAGACTGGAATCCCTCCAGTCTGATTCTCAAGAACTATAGATATTTATGATTCAAAGCTGACAAAAATAGATCAACTTTTGTTGTACCCATGCCAGTCCAGTTCCTGTCTTTATATGTTTTCCTTTACCTACTATGCAATGAGCATTTTAAAATAATTTTCTGAATATTGATGAAATAATTTCTACAAAATACTTTTAAATTAAAACATACTTTTTAATTCTTGCAATCAACTCATTGTAGGTGTTTTTTCTGTGGTTTATTTTACCAGCTGAAATTTGCAGGCCATATTGCCACGTAAATATTTGTTCTAGTTTAGTGCTTAAGAGATAGAATTGTGTTTCTTGCATGCTATTTTATTGATAGAACACTTTGGTTGAATTCCATGGGGAAATACATTGCTGGAATTATGTTTTGTGGCTCTGTACCACTTTATGATTCTCTTAAATGTTACCAGATAACACAACCAAATTTTTCTCCTTACAAAAAATCTGGACACTAGAATTTTCTAATATCTTTTGTCTTTCTCCACTTTTGAGATTTAAAGTGCAATATATGTTATTAACTCTGCTCTGAATTCTTTAAGAATTTAATATTGACAAAGCTGTCCTAAACCATTCTATGGAATGTACCTGTTTCTTCCATAGTATGTACTCAATGACTCTGCCTGGATTAAAAGTTAATCGCAGCTCACTGATGAGTGGAAAGCACACAACTGATATTCTGCTTTCCTCTTTGGCTATAGCCCATGTCATGAAATATTTACCTGCAGAGTTTTTTATTCTGGCTTTGTTTTCTTCCATATTTTAGTAACTGAGCCTGTGATTATGGATCAGAGCTTGAAAAAAAAGCTTGTGATTTGCTCTGAAAAAGATTGCATGAAATGCATCAATGCTTTCCCGACTGAAAACATCTGTTAGGAGACACAAATCTAGCTTCTCACTGATGCTTTCCTGAGTACTAGAAAGAGTTTATTGTTTAGCTGATGACTGGGAGAAATGGTCTTCAGCAACAACGTGGTCACAAACTGAAGAAGGTTTTCACCCTGAGATGGAAAGATTTGGGAATAAAATATTGACTGTTAGTCCTTGCTGATTAAGAAACCAAAAAGCCAACTTCAAGAGTATTTGTAGGAATACACACACACACACACACACACACACACACACACACACACACACACACACAGAAAGACAGAGATTATATCGGGCTCAAATTTAGTCAAATTACAGTTAATAATTACCCCTGTACACTAGAATTAGAAACCAACAGACTCTCAAATTCTTGACTCCTTCGACAGTGATTTTCCTTTCCTGATTCAGCATCATTTTTTTTTAACAAAAATTACTTTGAAATAGCTTTTATGATTTATTGAAATAAATTCTCTTCATAATATATTCTGTTTAATAAAAATACGAATATACTTAACTGTAATAAAGTTAAAGGTAAATAAAAGGAGAGTAATTTAATGGGCATTTAAACATTATTTCATTATTTAATGTTTAAATGCCCAGGTAGGACCATATTCGAAGATGTCTTGAAGCAGTCTGCTACTTGTACCTCTAATTAACCATAGAATCACTGGATGCCACGGTGACATGTGCATGCTGACACAAATTCCTTGTAGAGGCAACTTGTGTACCATGAGCAGCATTGCGGTAAAGGACACAATTTTTCCAAAGATGAAACTCTTGATAAATTCCTGAACAAAGCACGCTAGAATATTTTTATTTATTTATAATGTAATTGCAATCCTGAAAAATTCAGTGTGTATTAAAACTTTGCAAAAGATGCTTTATTCCTATGTGGGACGGAGTTAGGTTCTTGACTTTGATCATTATACACAGCCTTTTCACTTATGTAACTATTTGGGACATTCAGAAGCCATACGGGGTGCTTTACTTTTCTTCCTTGTATGGGACTTTATGGTGAATTTCAGAAAGTAAGTATCTCTAGCTTTGCCCATTAAATGTGAGAATTGTACCTACCATTTTCCCCTGGTAAACAAAAACTTCCCAAGGAATTCACCAACAGCACTCTAGGGTGCAGCAGGGCCATTGTTGAGACCCTTGTAATGCACTATGTATATTGCCTAAAAGTCTCATCTATGACTATACAGATGTATAAGATGAAACCACAATCCAAATACTTGAAGAAAAATAAGAAAAAGTGACTTTTGGTTTTACTTTTTGGGCATATGATAGAATAGTTAACTAAAAGTCCTGGTATGTTGTTATGTGCTTAGCTAAGAAGCATCTTTGCCAAAGCTTTCTGTATTTAAGTAGCATCTCATAGAGATTAATTGCTCAGAGGCAAAGGTGAACAATGGAAGAAATGTAATTCTGATCTCATTCCATTTCTCTCAAGCTTAGAACACAGTGACACGTAAAGATGCTCTAGAAGAGTCTGTTTTTCTATGATATTTTTTTGACACCTCAAAAATTCATATCAGCCAGGCTCGGTGGCTCAGGCTGTAATCCCACGCTTTGGGAGGCTGAGGTGATTGGATTGCCTGAGCCCGCGGGTTCGAGACCCACCTGGGCAGCGAGACCTCATCTCTACAATAAATCAAAAAATCAGCCGGGCGTGGTAGTGCATGCCTGTAATTCCAGCTACTCGGAAGGCTGAGGCGGAAGGATCGCCGGAGCCCAGCAGGTCGAGGCTGCAGTGGCTGCTCCCGGAGTTGGAGTGCAGTGGCACTCCAACTCAAAATAAATAAATAAATAAATAAATAAATTCATATTAGTGATCTCTTGTTGACTCTATGCTAGCCCACAGTGAAGCTAAACATAGATTTTGCTCCAGGCATTTCTTTTTTCTTTTTCTTTTTTAAAACTCTAAGCCACAATGCAAAGGGAGAGAATGGCAGGTATTTTTCCTTTTTAATTTTTTGTATGAGTTGGCATCTCGCTCTGTCACCCAGACTGAAGTGCAGTGGCTGCTCCTGGCCACTGCAGCCTCGACCTGCTAGGCTCCGGCGATCCTTCCACCTCAGCCTTCCAAGTAGCTGGAACTACAGGCGCGCGCTACCACACCTGGCTAATTTTTGATTTATTGTAGAGATGAGGTCTCGCCAAGTTGCCCAGGCAGGTCTTGAACCCGTGGGCTCAGGCAATTCACTCACCTCAGTCTCCCAAAGCACTGGGATTACAGGCTGAGCCACCGAGCCCAGCTAGGTATTTTTCTTTAAGTACTTGGATTGTGGTTTCTTTTTCTTCTGTCCTAAATATTGAACACCAAATAGGTTCAATTTGAATCAAAATTCTAAAAACTGAACCAGCTGGTTAGTCATCCTTGTTCTCTTGATCATGGTGATATGACATTCACTTTTTCTTATGACTAGATTTATTTAATATTATGATGTTTAATTTATTTATTCAGTATCAAAATTTCCAGCATATTTATAATTTAGAATTTGTCAGTAAATCTTTTACATTATGCATGGCTATGTGTTTTAACCTTTCTTTGAGAATTTCAGCTACCTATTTGTAGTAAGGAAAGACACTATAAACATTGCTAACTTTTAGGAAAAAGCTAATTTCAACATTAGAAGTAGTTTGCATATCTGAAAACAAATCAAGGATGTATACACTGAGGATTTTTTCCTAGTTAGCTGCCTATAGTTCTTGATGTGGATTAAATGTTTAAAGGATGGGATAGAAGAAAATTTTCTCCACCTGGGGAAAATGTCAAAATAAATGTTTTCTGTTCAAACATCATATCTCTTCATGCCAATGACAGGTAATTTTCACAGGTGGAAAATTGTCATTCTCCTCTTTTTCCAATCTAATATCTCCTTGAAAAATAGTTTTTAGTTTGAAAAATGAATATTTTTCTCAAATAAAAATAATACTTTCTGACTGATACAAGCAAGTTAGCTCAGGCTGGGTTAAATTTGGGAAAAGTTTACATTTGGGAAAAGTTTACATTAAGAAAAAGTAGATCTTTCTTTTTAAAAATAGTTTATCAGTTACCATTGAGAAAAACATAAAATTAGACTAGGAAGGAAATAGGCAACTAATATTTCCAGTCCTTTATTTATTTATTTATTTATTTATTTATTTATTTATTTATTTATTTATTTATTTAAAGTTGGAGTCTCACTCTGTCACCCAGACTGGAGTGCAGTGGCTGCTCCCGGCCAC
>NW_007260058.1:398644-507335 GCF_000164805.1 Carlito syrichta | reverse complement strand
ATCCACTCACCTCAGCCTCCCAAAGGCGCGGGATTACAGGCTGAGCCACCGAGCCCAGCTCAATCCTTTATTTAAACAATGGACTACATTTTGTGCTAAGTCACAAGTATATCTAACTTTTCTTTCTTCCATAATTCTTTAAATACAAGAACCAAAGTGATATTAGGCTTTTAGCAACTGACTATTTGCCTGTGAATGAACAAGGTCCAGATTGCTTAATGGAAATAATGAGAATGAGAGAAAAGGCAAAACCAAATGGGTTATTTTGGAATTTGAAGGATTTACCAATTATGGTATTTTAAAAATATGTCCACAAGTCCTTTGATACACCTCCCTTTGGGAGATGTTATGCTCCTTGAGTACAGGCTAAAGGCTATCGTTAGTGATATTTCTAATGAACAGAATAAAACAAACAAAAGTTATGAAGTATAGAGATTGATGTGCAGAAAAAAAAATTTCAGTGCAGAAAAAAATAAAGCAGAACTTATACAGAAAATAAATCACAGTGGCTTCCATCTTGGTTGCTCTTTCTCTTGGATCACTTCCTCTGGGGAAAATTAACTTCCTGGTGATGAGGATACTCAAGCAGTCCTATGAAGAAATCCAAGTAATCAGAAACTGAAGCCTCCTATCAAACAGTTCTATGAGTGAGCCATCTTAGTAACGGATCCTCCAGTCCCAGTCCCTCATGTAGATGACTGCAGCTCTAGCCGACATCTGACTTCAACCTCACAAGAGTTCCTCAACCAAACTACTGGACTAGTTCCCTCCCAAATTTCTTTTTTCTTTTTTTTCTTTATTTTGAAGATATGGGGTACAATTCAGGGTTGGGCATACAAATGTTCATGATGCAGGTATCCTTGTTGATGAAGTGTGCCCTCCCTCCCTAGCAGTTTCCCTCAACTGCCAATTCCACCCCTCCTCCCCTGGCAGTTTCCAACTACTGCCAATCCCTTTCTTATAGTATTGTGATAATTGTTCAAGGTCCACTTATGAGTGAAAACATGGTACTCTGTTCTTTGTTTCTGTGATAGATCACTGAGTTTGGTAGACTCTAAATCCACCCCATTGCTGTGAAGTCCATATGTTTGTCCTTCTTTATGGCTGCATAATATTCCACTGTGTATATGTACCACATTAAAAAAAAAAATCTAGTTCAGCTTCAGTGGGCAGCATGGTTGATTCCATGTTTTTGCTATTGTGAATTAGAGCTGCAACAATCATGGGCGTGCAGGTATCTTTTTGGTAGAATGTTTTGAGTTCCTCCAGGTATATTCCCAATAGGGGGATTGCTGGGTCATATGAAAGATCAATTTCTAGCTCTTTTAGAAATCACTACACTGTCTTCCAAAGAGGCTGCACTAGTCTGCATTCCTACCAGCAGTGTAGAAGCATTCCTTTTTTCTCTGCATCCTCGGAAGCATCTGTTGTTGTTAATTTTGTTAATGATGACCTTTCTTACTGGAGTTAGGTGGTATTTCAATGTGTTTTGGTTTGTATTTCTCTGATGATTAGTGAGGCTGAGCACTTTTTCATGTGTCTGTTGGCTGCCCATATATCTTGTTTAGAGAAGTGTTTATTCATGTCTTTTACCCACTTTTTAATGACAAATTTCTGACCCACTAAAACGGTTAGACAATAGATGCTTATTGTTTTTTAGCCACATATTTGACAGTAATTTTTAAAAATAACAATGAATAATTAGCATAACAATAATATACTTTTCATATTTTTAATATTTAGAACATTTTTCATTTTAACATATTGCAAATTCAAATTATTTAGTAGCTTATTAATATGTCAACTAAGATATCAAGCAATATAAGATTATAATTAGGTTAGTTTTTCTCTTTACAGATCTTCTGTTTTTTTCAATTTATATAGTATTCTTGCAATGTGCTGTGAAAACTAAAAATTATACCCTAAGTCCCCAACTGACCCCAACTGGGGTCCCCTCTTGGTCAAGGGGACCCCAGATGAAACTTAAAAAAAGGGATTTCCTGACCAGGAGGTCAGACATGTCCTGTTATAGCCCCTCCCTTTTGCAGTTTATACACAACTAACCAGCATTAATGCTAAAATAGAGACCATAACACTGATAGAATGGGCATTTTATGGCAATAAGATATTAAATTATAAGTAAGATGTAAGGCCATGCCAGGTAAATGTTAAATCAAGCTCCCCACTTAAAGAATAAATTATGTTTTAATTGACACAGGGTTGGCTTTTCTTTTCCTTTTCCTTTTCCTTTACCAGCTAAACAAGCACTGGCCTTGATATATAAGCAATATTGAAGCAGTTACAACTCACCAAACATCACACACTGACTGAGTCTCATCCCCATTCCAAAAACCACAACTACAGCTTTGATTAGGCAAGAGACTACTTTGTGAAACTTTCTTCTGATAAAAAGTTCACCGACCATGGACTGGTTTTTGGCTAGTTTACAGAGGCCGCACACTTAAGTGTGTTGTGTCACTGCTTCACCTTTTCGACATACATGTGGGAATCCCCCCAAAATGGAATTTATTTATAAAAAATTGTGTATTTGTTCTTACACTTTTAAACTTCAGTTACCTTTAAAGTACTCTCTGATTGATGCAGTACACCTATCAAGATACTTTTTCCACTGCACAAAATGGTTTTTGAACTCATCAATTCTGATGACTTTTTGTGCTTCCACTATTTTTTTGTTTCACCTCTTCCACACTGGCCAGACGTTTTCCTTTGAGGACTTTTTCATCCTGGGAAACATAAAAAAAGCCTCTGGGGGCCAGATGGATGAATAAGGAGGGTGGTGCGTGGGGGTCATGCTGTTTTTGGTTAAAAACTGCTGAACAGATATACAAGTGGTCATCATACAGGTAAAGTTTGGGCCTCCCTTTGGTTCCCACTTTGGCTGGTTTGAGATCAGGTACCCTTACTGATGTTGTGTCCCCCGCTGCCATCTCACCCCAGTAGTATCCTGCTACTGTCAATCTCTTTCTTAAAGTGTTATGGTTATTGTTCAGGGTCCGCTTATGAGTGAGAATATGTGGTACTCTATTCTTTGCTCCTGTGAGAGATCACTGAGTATGATAGACTCTAAATCCATCGAAGTTGCTACGAAGTCCATATGTTTGTCCTTTATGGCTGCGTGATATTCCATTGTGTATATGTGCCAAATTTTTTTTTACCCAGTCCAGTTTCAAGGGCAGTATGTTGGTTCCATGTTTTTGCTATTGTGGATAGTGCTGCAATAAACATGCGTGTGCAGGTATATTTTTTATAGAATGATTTGAGTTCCTCCAGGATAATACTGTATTTTTGCTGTATGTTTTCTATGTTTAGATACATAGATGCTTACCATTGTGTTACAATTGCCTATAGTATTCAGTACAGTGCCATGCTGTAGAAGTTTGTAGCCTGGGAGTAATAGATAATACGATACAGTCCAAGTGTGTAGTAGGTGTGCCCTCTAGGTCTGCATATGTACTCTCTTACAATGTTCACAGAATGATCAAATTGCCTAATCATGTTTGTCAGAATGCATCCCTATCATTAAGCAATGTATGACTTAATTGTAAATGCTGTGAGTTTATGCTTACTAGCTCAAGTCTTCAGATACTATTTTAATGTTTTGGTTTTGAGAAAATTAAATATTTCTCCAGATTGAAAAAAAAAACCAAAAAAACTGCTGAACACTCGGTGCAGTGCGAGCAAGCATGTTGTCATGGTTGAAGAACCAATTGCCTGTTTGTCACAACTCTGAATCTTTCTTTTGCAGATCTTGACACAACCTTTTGAAAACTTCCAGATAAAAATTTTGGTTGACCATTTGGTTGAACAAATTACGAGTGTGTTACAAGGGGCTCACCCTCCAAGACTTCCTTTGAATAGGCCCTAATTGTAATGCCTAGTGTAAATGTTAAGTATCCACACCTAAGTGGATGTGGAACACATGTAACATATTTGCTTATCACATATTATTTCATGAATATTCACATGACCTCCTATAAGCAGTTATATGGTTATATTTAGTCAACCTATTCACCATAAAGCTCTTGCCCCTACTCTTCCTCCTTCGAAGTACCGGCTTTTAGGCTCTGCAGAAGGCCTGTCAGGGTGACCATCTTGCAGAAAGTAACTTTTAATAAGAAATAAAGCCTCCTTTTCAAATTTATAGATCTTGTGATTTTTTAAGTTGACTTTTTTGTTTGTTTGTTTTTTTGAGTTGGAGTCTCACTCTGTCACCCAGACTGGAGTGCTGTGGCCGCTCCCGGTCACTGCAGCCTCAACCTGCTGGGCTCCGGCCATCCTTCCACCTCAGCCTTCCAAGTAGCCGGAATTACAGGTGCGTGCTACCACGCCCGGCTAATTTTTTGATTTATTGAAGAGATGAGGTCTCGCCTGCCCAGGCGGGTCTCAAACATGCGGGCAATCCATTCACCTCAGCCTCCCAAAGGCATGGAATTACAGGCTGAACCACCAAGCCCGACTAAGTTGACTTTTTCATATTTATCCATAGATTTCTTTCTGCAGTTGCTTTATAGACATAATAGCGATCAAAGACATAATAGCTTTATTATTCTTCTTAAGATCTGATAACAATTAATGAGGTGCCAAGGTGATAAGTGATAGTAAACTCCATGGATAAGAGCGGATCCACTACAGCTAGACTACTTGAGCTAAAATTTTAACTTCACTACATACCAGTTGTGTGACCTTGGCTAAGATACTGGCATCTTTATGCCCTTTTCTTCCTCTATGAAACAACCATAATAATAGTATATTCTTCATATGGGTTTCAGTTGGTTGGTTTAATGTCTTAAGATCAATCAACATAATTTATCACATTAACAAAATGAAGAAGAAAATCATATAATTTGTCTTAATATATGTGGAAAAAGCACTTGATATATGCCACGTTAATTCACAATGAAAACAAAACAAAACTCTTAACAAACTAGAAATAAAAGGGACGAGAACATCTTTGACTTGTAAAAGGAGCATCTATAAAACATTTTTAAAAATTTTATATTTAATTCTTAAATATTGAAAGCTTTCTCAGTATGGAGACAACTATTTATAAATAAATTTAGTTTTCTCATATTACATTGCTGGCATCTAGAGATGCAATTATTATTACTATTTTCTTTATTTTTGAGACAAGACATTGCTCTATCATCCATGCTAGAGTACAGTGATATAATGCGATCATGGTTGACTGCAGCATTGTTCTGGGTTCAGATGATCTCCTGCCTCAGTCTTCTGAGTAGCTGGGAATACAAGGCATGGGTCAACATACCCAGCTACTTAAAAACAAAACAAAACTTTTTTTTTTGTAAATACAGGGTATCGCTGTTTTGCCTAGGCTGGTCTTGAACTCCTGACCTCAAGTGATCCTTCTGCCTTGTCCTCCCAAAGCACTGGGATTATAGGTGTGAGACACTGTGCCCAACTGATTTTTTATATTGGTTGGTTATAAAGCAACTTTCTTCATTCACTTGCTAATTCTACTAAATTATCTCTAGAGTATTTTATTTCTTGACCTGGAGATATGATGTTTAGACAGAGGGAAAAAGAAGTGGTGAAACCCACAATGGCTCTTAAATACCTGTTTAGAAGTAACATATATCAGTTTACCTTTTATTGGCCCAAACAAGTTAAGAACCAAGCCTGATATCCATGAGGGAGAGAAGTATAATTATTCCAAAAGGAAAGGTGTATATTTGGAATTACACAATCCATTGCACAGATTTTGTATTTGACATTTGTAGACAAGGCAGAGAATCTAGTAAATGTGATGGTTTAGATCAGATTCGATTTAATCTTTATTTTGTCACTCTCATGCTGAAATTCATTTGCTAACCAGAAACTTTGATATTTTAGGCTTTTATATCCAAGATATTCCGAATATGGAAAATTATGTGTGTTTATGGAATAAATGATAATAATATAAAGCAATTGTATAATCCTTTGTAATTTACTGGGATGCTCTCATGTTTATGATTCCATTGAAATCAGCATAAAATGCAGTTGAAAATTTTAAATGCCTGGTACCCATTTGTGTCCCCCAATAAACAAACAAACAAACAAGACAAATGAAGATGTAGTCAGTGTTGTGTTCATTTCCCCATCCTTAGAGTCTAACACAATATCTGACACAAAGAGAGACCCATTTATTGAAGGAACTAAGATTTACTTACTTGTTCAAGGTGCTAATAATGTTCCCTATACCACTTCTAGTCTAATAGCACTTTCCTATAGATGGATAGAGAAATGAGAAAACGGGGGAAAAATAATGTAAGTATGTTTGTATTTTCTCTGAAACTGACCAACCTTTCCACTTTCAACATGCTGGCGTGTAATTAGATGAAGAAGATAAAGCATGGGTCACTAGGAAGTCAACTGCTGAAAAGTCTCTGCTCATAAACGACCAACAAAGTGTCCATCTGTTCCATATTTAGGCAAGCATTTTTCAAAATTAATGTATTTACAGCCATTTAAGTGAAAAACATATGTTCAGAAAGGTATCAGAAAGTGCTGTTAAAGGCTGAGATAGCCTGGGGTCTAAGAAAATATTGATAGCTAACATTTTCTTATTCTAGAAAGATTTATTTAAACTAGTTAAACAGCTCTCAGGGGGGAAGGTCTCCAGTGTTGTGTAAAGGGGTAACTTTCACCTGCATAATTTTATTGACCAGGGCTTCTAAACATGAGCAGCATTTTTTTTTAATCTTGAATAAATGGATACTAGAATTGAAATGATTTTTCCCAAGTCAGCCCGATGTTCCACTTTCAAAGGATCATAATCACCACTAAGCGGCATAAGTGGGTTCCTGTACCATATTTCAAACATCTTGACTTTAGCTTCCCCACTGTTATTTTCTGAGTTAGTTCTATATGACCTGTCAATGCTATTTTTCCAATCTGTTTATGGAGATCTGAGTGATAGAATCACAAATAATAGACTCAGTTTTACTCTCCTGTGTAACAATCTAGTTATAATATAGAATAACATATAAACTGGCTTGATTTTAATGAACCAATTAGAAATTATTAAATTATCTCCTGTTTTGGAATATAGCTATGGTCAGCTGATTGTGAGAAGCACAAATAATTGAATTCAAAGCCTTTGCTTGCTGGAAAATATGAGCTACATAAAACATGAAATAGTAATATATTAATAGAAGAAATTCAGTACAAAAATGAAAATACATGCTATTGGAAAATATATAATCTAATTGCTTATGTAATAAATATCATCTACTATGTTCAAAATATATTACATATGGTATACATTATAAAAATAATGCAATGTACAATCTTATTGCTAAGTGATTAATACATATTTTAAATACTGTGAGTTAGATTAGAGATAGAACTATGAGTTGCAATAAATGGGAAATTCCATGAAGGAGAAAAAGACTTGAGAGATGTACTTGAAATCATTAGTGTCCATTAATTATTAAGGAACAGAGATGAATACTATCTGGCCATCTGAATGTTAAGGAAATATTGAATTAATTCCAAAGCAGATTGAAATTTTGATTATATTTTTGAGGAAAAAAAAAGATGCCAATTCCTGAAAAAGAACTGGGATTAAAGCTTTTCTCAAGTGTCTTTATCCTAGACTAGAGCTCACCACTGTAAGCATAGGGTATAAATCAAATAGAGATAAATCAACAAAAAGAGGCTTCAGAACCAGGAACTCTCCCTGTCTCATAGTCTTTCCCTTCAAGTTTTTTGCTTTAAAACTCAAAAAATGAACTTCCGGGTCCTTTTGAGCAGAACTCTTCTAGCTTAATCAGATACTGTATTTGGCAAGTTCAGAAAAAAAACCACATCTGATGGTAAATTATGTCACTATTCTATTTGTTCCTATATTAACTGTAATGGTTGTATCCTTAAAAGGAAGTAGGATGAGCCCTGGACGTGAGGAACAGTGCACCACAGTTGTACTGATGAGGTAGGTGATCCTTCCTGCCCCTTATGCAATTTCTACCAAGGGTCTTTTTGTTTGTTTGTTTGCTTTTTTGTTTTGTTGTGGTGGTGGTGGCTTTACATTTCCTCAGAGAACCCGCATAAGCTCATCTATATCCTTTTATACAGGCCTTATTTTTCAAGGCGTTTCCTCACTATCAGACATATAAGAGCATACTCACCATGAAATAATCAACTTGGAACAGGATTTCAGTCCATCTTTCTACCAAATACTGTTCAGCTCAGACAACCAATATTTTGCAGATCTGTGTGATGTCAGACTACCCAACCTCTTAAAGGGCTTTGGGTGTTTAGGAACCTCAATAGTACAGTGGGCATTTTTACATTTATAATTACTTCAAAGGCATGTTTTCTGATTTAGACAACATGACTAATACTTCTTCCACCTTCATCTAGTCATTTTCCCCCCAGAAATACCCAATACACTGGACATTCATTAATTTTCAAAACTCCTTTATTCCTTCTTTAGAGAGTCAATTATATCATACAATTTAACTACTTAAATTTTATCTTTATTTTTTCATTACAAAGTATTTCAAGGGCAAAAGACTCCTTTTTAAAAATTCACTTTATTTTATGTTTTTAATTTTAGATTCAGGAGGTACGCATGCATATTTGTTACATGAACATATTGTGTAGTGGTGGGGATTGGGTCTCAGATGGTCCTTTCCCCAGATAATGAACACTGTGCCCCATAGGTAGGTTCTGAAACCTGTCTCCCACTTCCCCCTTCTTATTGGTGTCCCCCGTGTCTATTATTTTCATCTTTGTGACTGTTTAGCTCCCACATATGAGTGATAACATGTGGTATTTGATTTTCTGTTTCTGAGTCAGTTTACTTAGGATGATGCTCTCCAGCTCCATCCATGTTGCTGCAAAGGACATGATTTCATTCCTTTTTGTGACTGCATAGTATTCCATAATGTATATATACTACATTTTCATTATCCACTGGTCAGTTGATGGTGATTTAGGTTGATTCCTCATCTTTAGAATTGTGAATCGTGCTGTAATGAACTTGTGGGTGCAGGTATCTGTTTTATAATGACTTCTGTCCCCTAGTAGTGGGATTGCTGGATCAAATGGTAAAACTACTTTTAGTTTTTTGAGTAATCTCTATACTGTTTTCCATAGAGCTTGTACTAATTTACACTTCCACTAACAGTGTATAAATGTTCCCTTTTTGCTGCATTCATATCACCATTTATTGTTTTTTGATTTTTTTAAAGAATGGGCATTCTGACTGGTGCAAGGTGGAAATTCATTGTGGTTTTAGTTTGTATTTCCCTGATGGTGAGTGATGTTGAGCGTTTTTTCATATGTTTGTTGGCCATTTTTATATCTTCTCTTGAGAGATATCTATTCATGTTGTTTGCTCATTTTTTAAATGGGGTTATTTGCTTTTTTCTTGCTGATATGTTTGAGTTCTTGGTAAATTCTAGATATTAGTCCTTTGTCAGATATATAATTTCCAAATATCTTCTCCCATTCTGTAGGCAGTCTGTGTATTCTGTTGTTTGTTTCTTTCACTGTGCAGCAGTTTTTTAGTCTAATTAAGTCCCATTTATTTATTTTTGTTTTAGTTGCATTTGCTTTGGGAGTTTTAACCATAAGTTCTTAGCCTAGGCTGATGTCCATAAGAGTTTTTCCTATGTTTTCTTCTATGATTTCCAATGTTTTCTTCTTTTTATGGTTTCAGGTCTGATATGTAAGTTTTAATTCTTCTTCAGTTAATTTTTTATATGGAGAGAAATAGGATCAAGTTTCATTTTTCTGCATGTAGCTGTACCATGCTGTTTTGGTTACTACAACCTTGTAGTATAATTTGAAGTCAGGTAATGCAATGCCTCCAGCTTTGTTCTTTTCGCTTATGATTGCTTAGGCTATTTTGGCTCTTTTTTTGGTTTCATATGAATTTTAGGATTGTTTTTTCTAATTCTGTGAAAAAATGATGTTGGTAGTTTGATAGGGTTTGCATTGAATCAGTAGATTACTTAGAGTAATATGGTCATGTAAATAATGTTGCTTTTTCCAATCCATGAACATGGGATGTTTCTTCATTTGTTTGTGTCCTCTGCAATTTCTTCAGAAATTGTAGTTCACCTTGTAGAGCTCTTTGACCTCCTTGGTTAAACATACTACTAGGCATTTTAGCTTTTTGGCTGCTATTGTAAATAGAATTGAGTTCTTTATTTAAGTCTCAGCTTGGTCATTATTGGTGTATAGCAGTGCTACTGTTTTGTGTGTGTTGATTTTGTATTCCAAAACTTTACAGAATTCATTTATCAAGTCCAGGAGACTTTTGGAGGAATCTTTAGGGTTCTCTAGCTATAAAAATATGTCATCAGCATTCAGAGATAGTTTGTTTTTTCTTTTCTAATCTGAATACACTTTCTTTCTTTCTTTTTCTTTTTTTCTTGATTGCTCTGGCTAGGACTTCCAGTACTATATTGAATAGTAGTGGTGAAAGCATCTAGTCATTTTTGTATCATCTGCTAACAATTTCTGAACCTAAATCCAGAGACAGCAGCAAACAACTACTTTATGTGAATCACTCATTTGCATTTTACCACAGAGCAGATCACCAGAACAGTGAATGGTAAGTGACTCATTAGAAATTAGGAACATTATTCTACCATGCATCTCTACTCTAGAAATGTTATTCATGATCTGAAAACACTTGAGGTCAGTTGACAGACAAAGGTCACAAAAGTTACAATTTATTTCTCATTGATAATAAAAGTATAAACTCTTTTTTGTAAGAAAGGAGTATGATGTACATCCATTGACCTAGACATAGCTTTAATTCATCTAGATATATTCATTGAGAAGACAAGAGGAAAGGGACTACAGCTATTGATTGACTCCATTCACTCTGCTAGATGAAGAGAAGAGTAAGTGAAGAGTTTGTTTTTTAGGAGCTTGATATTAAAAGAATAAACATATATATGGATATATATGGTATAATAAAGTAAGTATAGTATCAGTGGTATGTGACACACTTAGAACTGTGTTGGGATCTCTTCACTATAAGGTTGTGATGGAGGTGAAAGTGATTTAATTAGTTGGGTTGTGTTAATTATAATTGCATTCACTTTTCACAATAGCTTCATGATACAACTATAATTAACTTTGAGTTTTAAAATTGGAGAGATTGAGTTTAAGAGCAGTTGACTAACTAACCTTCCTCATGTCATGTGGTTATCAAGTGGCATAGTACAGGTTTGGATCTACAGCTGCAGCTGTCCAATGCCCAAGATCATCCTCTTCCCACTGTACTGCTCTTTCCTCTTCATTACTTGGGAAAGTTGCAAACATAAATATTTCTCATTTTCTATTCTAACGAAGTATATAAACCTATTTAAGAGACCTCACCTAAAAATGTACACAGGATGTACCAATTAGAAAATTCAGTCAAGAGGAAATAGCTTCAATAATTTCAAATAAGTATATGCTTAGAATTTCTTGAAGAAAGATGTAGTTAGAATCAAGCTCTACATCACTTCTGATAGCACATTTGGACAGATTATGAGGCTTCAGTGGGTAGATAGCTCCAAAGAGAAAAAGAAATAATTATGACAAGTGCCACATTTTCTTTGATCAATAAAATATTCCAAAAGGGGGAAAAATTATGAATCTGGCTTGCAGAATCTTAGGTAATTGGTTCAGCAATGGATATTCTGCTGCAGTTTAGAGAAGAGGTTTTTTTAATTTTTTTAACTTTTTAAAAGAATTACACATTTGATTTTCCTTCAAATGCATTATGTTGACAGATAATGCCTCATGACCTAGATACAAAGTATTGCTAAAACTGTTTGATGTTTTCTGTCATTCTGATAGTATTCAGATGCATATATTTAATAAAGACTGATTTCTGTGAAGATCAGGTAAAATAAACATAAGTTCTAGGTCTTTTTCTGAGAAGAAAGTCTTGCTGCCAGAAAAATAATGTGAGAAAAAACTAACAGGCTTGTCTCTTTGGACAAACCAATAGTAAGTGACTCTCTCATTCTTGAATTACTTGAGTCAGTCAGAAAGATGTTAGTAAAGTACTTCAATCTAAAGTGTTAATGACTAGTTAATTACTTCAGCAGTCAACATTCAATACACAATTATAAATGATGCACTAAGTATAATGCACTTTACTCTTAGGCCCTGTGCAAATACAAAAGTGAAAAAGAATATAAAGGTTTTACCTTTAAGGAGCTTAACATCAATCAATTATAAACAATAAAAATAAAACACTGGTTGATTCTTTCCAAAATTAAGTATATGCTGTGCACAGGATTAGACCTTAGGGGCACAATGTATACAAGATAGATAGAATGTCTTCTATAATGGAGACTACATTCTCTTGTGGGAGTCAGCCAATAAATAAATAAATAAATAAATAAATAAATAAATAAAATTATTTCAAGTAATGAGGGACACTACAAAGAAAGTAAAACAGATCAGAGAAGATCTCTTGGCAGAGATAATATCTGTGTCAGCCATGTAAAACATCTGGAGACAGTGTTTTCTTATAGAGACAAAGAGCAAATGCAGCCATCAGATAGCAGAAGAAAATATAAAGAGTTCAAGATGAATCAAAGTAGGTCAGCATGCTGGAACTCCATGGGCAAGAGGGCCATGGTATAGGATGATACTATGGTTTGAATGTGTCCCCCAAAGTTCATATGTTGGAAACTGAATTCTCAGTGCAGCAGTGTTTAGAGGTGGAACCTTTTGGAGGTGATTAGGTCACCTCTGGGTGATTGCTGTTATCACAGGAGTGGGTCAGTTATTGCAGGAATGAGTTATTACAACAGTGAATTTGCTTGTTCTCTTTCACTCTTTGGCCATTTGCCTTCCATCATAAGATAATGCAGCAAAAAGGCCTTTATCAGACGTGGACCCCTTGACCTTGAACTTCCTAGCCTCCAGAAATAAAGAAATGAACTTCTTTCTTTTTCTTTCCTTTTTTTTTTTTTTAAAGAGAAAAAAGTTTTGCTTTGTGGCTCTGGCTGGTTGGTGTGTAGTGGCTCAATCATGGTGGTTCACTGTAACCTTGAACTTCTGATCTCAAGTGATTCTCCCAACTCAGCCTCCCAGGTAGCTGGGACTACAAGTACCTGCTGCCATGTTTGGCTAATTTTAAAATAATTTTTTTGTAGAGATCAGGTCTTGCTCTGTTGCCCAGGCTGATCTCAAATTTCTGGTCTCTAGCGACCCTCCTGCTTTGGCTTCCCAAAGTGCTAAGGTTATAGGTGTGAGTCACTGTGCCCAGTCAATTTCTTTTCTTTATAAATTACCCAGTCTGTGGTATTCTGTTATAGCAATACAAAACAGACTAAGACAGTTGGAGTCAAAGAGGTACACAGAACCATTTCATGGAGGGCCTGTGGGTTCTAGTAATCAAACTGGATTTTAATCCAGTTGCCATGGTAAGCCAATAGAGGGTTTTTCAGTGAGATGAAATAAGATGTACACAAATAATTGTCATATGCACATAAGATGATGCTATCAATCCAAAATGTACAACCTAAGAGTTGGGTAAATACTTCTTTTTAGGAATTAGGGATAATTTCATGAAAAAGTGTGTCTTTGAGCTTGAGCTTAATCTTGGAGTATGTCATAAAATTATCTCTATGCTGAGAGAATGGTGTGAGCAAAACTCCCAGGCAATAAATCATAAGATTGTTGACAACTGCCTCACAGATACATTTGCTTCCTATGAAGAGAAAATACTTCAGCACAAAGAAATCACTGTTAAATGTGAAACTGTGGGCACCAGCAACAGGAAGAAATGTTTGGGTGACTAGAGGTTGAGTGGAATGAGAGTATTGGATGTCACCCCTCAAGCTACACTTATGGCAGCTGTTTACTCTGACACCCTGGAAGCTGACCCTCTTGTTGTGCTTTGACGTCCTGAGGGACAACATGATGCAGTAAATGTCAGGATAAAGGTGTTATGCTTCAGGAATCTGTTGAGGTCACAGGGAAAGGTTGGTACATTCACGAAGTAGAAGAAATTCTCACTAGTGAATATGAATGGGCTGAACTCTGTTGCCTTTTATGTTTCTGTTGCAGTGATTATGCAGCAATGCTGTCTGCATGTAGAAAGGCAACTCTGGTGCCTGAGAAAAGGATTTGAGAGGCCAGTTCTTGGTTTTGGATTATGATAATTACTCGAACATAATTGAGTCCAAATTTAGTGGCTGTCTGAAAGGGGATGGTATGCCACTACTGCAGACTGTAACATGTTGAACTAGAAGTATACAGTGGTCTTTATTTTGATAGGGGATATTTTCATTGTGCTGCTTTCCTATTTTGAAAGACTTTGTTAGACACACCAAGTCTGCCTAGTGATGCTTATTACTAGTTCACTAGCATAAAAGCAGGAATTAGCAAAATCATCTACAAAGGGCCAGGTAGGTAGCTAAATCAAGAAGATTTTGTGGGTTTTTACATAACAAGAAAAAAAGTCCACAATTTTAATTCATAAAGTAAAAGTATAATAATATGATTTTTATGATACATATCCACTAATAAGAAGAATGAAATTTGGGAGGAAGATAGGGTTTCACTTAATTAGGGCTCAACATCATCATCAAATCAATTATAAATGTTCCTCTATAAAAACCATCCTTAACAAATAGGCCGTACTAAAGCAGGCAATGGGGTTGATTTGAGCCCATACGGCATCGTCTACTGACCCCTGCCTTAAAGTATACCTTAATTAGTAACATGAACACTTTCTTCAAGTGAATACCCATCATATTAATAAATCATCATCGTCATCTAACACAGTGGCCTTTTTTGAAGTTCAGATACAGTAGATAAGTGATTAATAACATGTGCTTTGAAATCAGACCAATCTGGGTACAATGCTTGACCTCACTCCTTTCTGTGTAACATAACATCACTTAACATGCCTCAGTCTTAATTTTCTCATCTGTGACATATGATAATACGAGTATCCCTTCAAGGCCATTTTGAAGATTTGTGGAGATAATATTAATATGGTGTCTAGCACATAGTCGGCGATAAATATTAACTAAAATTTTTATATTGTGTTTCCAATAATTTATCTTAGGCATATAAGATAAGGGCTACTATCAGCCCCACTACTATTGTTCCATATTGGGGAAATTGAGGCAGAGGTCAAGGTACTTACCCAATATCTATGATGGTACTATAGTCAAAAGTCAGTTCTCTTATCTTATTAATCCACTTAGTGGTTATTTATTATGAATGTATGTATGTCCGTGGTAAGTAGAATTCTAAGATGACTCTGAGAGACCTGTCAGTGTATACATGCCCTTTGTAAGGCTCTCTGCTTGAGAATGGGTTTGGGTGGATCTCTGAATACCAAGGATAGTAACTCACTTGAATATGTTACATCATATGGCAAATGTGATGGGATAGTCATTCACACAATTATGTTAACTTATGTAACACTCAATAATAGAAGACTGGAGAAAGAGACTTGTTGACTTTGAAGATATGAACCACCATCTAGTGAGAGAGCAGAGGGATAGTAACCTCTATCAGACAGCCAGCAAGAAAATAAAGGCCAAAGTCCTACAACTGCAAAGAACTGAATTCTGCTAACAACCTGGATAAACTCGGAAGAGGACTTCAAGCTCCAAGTAATAATACAGTCCAGGAAACACGTTGATTTCAGTTTGTGAGTACTGAGCAGAGAACCTACCTATTCTGTGTCTGGAATTCTACCCTGAAAAAACTCTGAGATAATAAAGGCATGTTTTAAGAAGCAGTTAAATTTGTGATAATTTACTACACAGCAAATAAAAATCTAATGCGATGTACCAGATAGTTGCCTAAGTGTTAGTAAAACAGTGAAAAAAATAGACTTGGTTCTTGTCCTCTTGGATTTATGGTTTAGAGAACAAAGGGGACATTTTCTTTTAAAAACTATATTTTATTTTAAAGATGTAAGGTTCAATTGAGGATTGGATATAAAAGTGCGCATAGTACAAGCAAAGTTTGGGCCTCCCTTTGGACCCCATTTTGCATGGATTGAGATCAGGTAACCTTATTCATGTTGAGTTCCTCCCCCACCAACACAGCAGTATCCTGTTACTGCCAATCCCTTTCTTATAATATTGTGGTAAATATTCAGGGTCCAATTATGAGTGAGAAAATGTGGTACTCTGTTCTTTGTTTCTGTGAGAGATCACTGAGTATGATAGACTCTAAATCCATCCAAATTGATGCAAAGTCCATGTGTTTATCCTTCTTTATGGTTGTGTAATATTCCATTGTATATATGTAGCACATTTTTTTATTCAGTCCAGTTTTGAAGGGCAGCACAATTGGATCTATGTTTTTGCTATTGTGAATAGCGCTGCAGTAAACGTGTGTGCAGGTATCTTTTTTGTAGAGTGTTTTGAGTTCCTCTGGTATATTCCCAGTAGGGGGATTGCTGGGTCATATGGAAGTTCTATTTCTTTTAGAAATTGCCACACTGTTTTTTGTGAAGTTGAACTAGTTTGCATTCCCACCAGTAGTGTAGAAGCATCCCCTTTCCTCTGCATCCTCACCAGCATCTGTTGTTGTTTGTTTTATTAATTAAGGTCTTTTTTAATTGGGGTTAGGTGGTATCTCAATGTGGTTTTGATTTGCTTTTCTCTGATGATTAGTGAGGCTGAGCACTTTTTCATGTGTCTGTTGGATGCCCGTATATCTTCTTTGGAGAAGTGTTTCTTCAATTCTTTTGCCCATTTTGTAATGGGGCTGTTTATTTTTTTTCCTTTCAACATGTTTGAGTTCCTTGCAGATCCTGGATGTTAGGCTTTATCAGATACACAGTTGGCAAATATTTTTTCCCATTCTGTGTGCTGTATCCCTGTTCTCTTGGTGGTTTATTTTGCTTTGCAGAAGCTTTTCAGTTTGATGAGGTCCCATTTGTCTATCTTGTCTTTTATAGCATGGACACCTGGGGTTTTGATCAGGAATTGGTTACTTACTCCAATTTCTATAAGGATGTCTCCTTTTTAAGATTCTTGTAGTCTGAGGTTTTACATTTAGATCTTTGGTTCATTTAGAGTTGACGTTGGTGTATGGTGATAGGTAGGAGTCCTGTTTCAATTTTCTGCATGTGGTCAGCCAGTTTTTCCAGCACCATTTACTGAATAGGTTCTCCTCCATCCAGTGGTTGTTGGTAAAGACTTTGTCGAAGATAAGTTGGTGGAGGAATTGTGGTTTTGCTTCTAGAATCTCTATTCTGTTCCATTGGTCCAAATACCTGTTCTTGTACCATTACCAGGCTGTTTTGATTATTGTAGACTTAAAGTTTAAAGTCTGGAAGTGTGATACCTCTCACTTTGTTTCTTTTCCTGAGGATTGTTTTGTCTATTCATGGTCATTTATGTTTCCATATAAATTTCTATATTGTCATTTTCAGGTCTGAGAATGATGTTGGTAATTTAATAGGTATTGTGTTGAATCTGTAGATTTCCTTGGCTAGGATGGACATCTTAACAATGTTGATTCTTCCTATTCATGAACATGAAATATTTTTCCATTTGTTTGTGTTTTCTTGAATTTCTTAGAGCAGTGTTTTGTTGTTTTCATTGTAAAGGTTTTTCACTTCTCCAGTGCCAAGGTATTTCATCTTTTGGTGGCAATTGTGAATGGAATTGTGCTTTTTATTTGGTTCTCGGTTTTTTGTTGGTGTATAAGAATGTGGCTGTCTTTGCACATATGTTTTGCACCTTGAGACTTTGCCAAAGTCCTTTATCGGTGCAAGCAGGTTTTTGACATTTCTCTTGGATTTTCAAGGTATAGGATCATATCATCAGCGGAGAGGGACAACTTAACTTCTTCTTTTCCTATTTGGGTACCCCTGATTTCCTTCTCTTGTCTAATTGCTATTGCTAGGACTTCCAACACAATGTTGAACAGGAAGGGTGAGAGTGGGCAGCCTTGTTTTATTCTAGTTTTCAGGTAAATGCTTCCAGTTTCTGTTCACTTACAATATGCTTGTTGTGGGTTTATCGTAGATGGTGCTTACTATTTTGAGGAATGTTCCTTCTATACCTAGCTGTTTGAGGGTTTTTTCAAGAAGTAATGCTAGATTTTATCCAAAAATTTTTCTGCAGCTAGTGATATAATCATGTGGCTTTTGTTTTTACATCTGGCTTTTGTTTTTACATACATTGTTGATGTATTTAATTACATTTATGGTTTTGTGGGTGCTGAACCAGCCCTGCATCCCAGGGATGATGACTACTTGATCATGGTAGATAATGATTGAGATGCATTGTTGGATCTGATTAACTAGAATCTTGTTGAGAATTTTTGCATCTATGTTCATTTGGGATATTGGCCAGTAGTTCTCTTTTTTTGTTGGATCTTTACCTATTTTGAGTGTCAGTGTGCTGTTAGCTTCATAAAATGATTTGGGGTAAATTCTGTCTTTCTCACATGCCTGAGATACTTTCTTTTTTTTTTTTTGAGTTGGAGTCTCACTCTGTCACCCAGACTGGAGTGCAGTGGCTGCTCCCGGACACCGCAGCCTCGACATGCTGGGCTCCGGCGATCCTTCCGCCTCAGCCTTCCAAGAAGCTGGAATTACAGGCATGCGCTACCATGCCCAGCTAATTTTTTGATTTATTGTAAAGATGAGGTCTCGCTGTCCAGGTGGGTCTCGAACCCGTGGGCTCAGGCAATCCACTCACCTCAGCCTCCCAAAGGCGCGGGATTACAGGCTGAGCCACCGAGCCCGGCTGGATACTTTCAATAGGATTGGTATCAGCTCCTCCTTTTTTGTTTTGTAGAATTCTGCTGGAAATCCATCTGGTCCAGGGCTTTTTTTTTTTTTGGTAGTTTTCTTATGACAGAGTCAATTTCCTGGATTATTATTGGTCTATTTGGTGTCTCGATGACTTCTTGTTTCAGCCTTTGAAGGTTGTGTGATATCTGAAAGTCCTCCATTTCATTTAGGTTATCAAGTTTGTTTCCACACAGGTGTGCATGGTAGTCTCTGATAATCTTTTGTATTTTTGTGGGGTCAGTTGTGATTTGATCACTTTCATTTCTGATTGTGTTTATGTGGGCTTTTTTTCCCTCTTTTTCTTGGTTAGTCTGGCTAGGGGAACATTAATCTTGTTTATTCTTTCAAAGAACCAGATTTTTGTTTTGTTGATTTTTTTCTATGATATTTTTGTCTT
Organism: Carlito syrichta; assembly: GCF_000164805.1. Classification (NCBI taxonomy): domain Eukaryota; kingdom Metazoa; phylum Chordata; class Mammalia; order Primates; family Tarsiidae; genus Carlito; species Carlito syrichta. Next base: position 488,172 of record NW_007260058.1, on the reverse strand, counting down.
CTATGCTCTATATTTGGGCTTTTAATTTGGTAATCTGGATTCTTCCGCTAAAATTAGGGTTTGGTGTTCTTGTCTTTCCAGCTCTGTTAGGTGATTTGTTAGGCTGTTAACTGGTGTTCTATCCATTTTCTTGAGGTGTGTTTGTAGAGATGCAAATTCCCCTCTTAGAACTGTTCTCATCGCATCCCAGAAGTTTTGATAGAATGTCTGTTTTCATTTGTTTTTGGGAATCTTTTAATTTCTGTTTTGATTTCTGTGTTGACCCAGGAGTTTTTCAGCATCATGCTGTTTAGTGTCAATTTCTTTGCGGGTTTGGGGTCTTGATATTCATTCTTATTCCACTCAGGTCTGAGAAGGTCCATGGAAGTATTTCAACCTTTTGAAATGTGTATATGTTTAATTTATGGCTAAGGATGTGATCCATCTTGGAGTACCTTCCATGTGGTGATGAGTAGAATGTATATTCTGTGATTGTTGGGTGAAATGTTCTGTAAGTAACTATTAAATCTATTTGGTCAAGTGTCAAGCTGAGGTTCCCGATCTCTTTGTTGATTTTTTTACCCTTAGGATCTATCTAGGATTGTCAGTGGGGTATTTAAATCCCCAGTTATGACAGTGTTAGTCAATATCTTTTTTTAGTTTACTTAGTAGTTGCTTTATAAACACTGGTGCTCCTGTGTTGGGTGAACATATGTTTAGGATGAAAATTTCTTGTTGATGGAATGAACCTTTTATCATTATGTCGTTTCCTTTTATATCTTTTTTACATTTTTGATAGCTTAAAAGTTGTTTGTCTGATATTAATACTGTGTCTCCTTCCTTCTTTTGTGATTCATTTACCATGACTGAATCAGGGTACGGGATGTGGTACCTGAGACTTGGCATTCATCCTGTCCATCCAAAGTTTGTGTTTTTGGGATGTTCACTCTGGATCACAATCAATCCCTGAGCAGTTAACCTGCCATCACAGAGATTGGGTCTGTCAGTCCATGGTGAGCAAGCTTGAGCACTTCCCTGCCCAGTTTTCAAGATGGTGGCAGAGGGCCTGTTTCTTCTTCTCTAGTGGGGCTCTGACTCTGGACTCCCTTGCTGTGCTCTCTCTCTAGCCCTTGCTGCCAGCATCTGGCCAAGCCCTGCGGAGGGGTAGTGAGGCAGAACCTGGAACTGACAACCACTTCTGGCAGCTTCTTCCAGGGAAGGGCTTTGCTGGCTTTTAAAATATATCACTTGGCTTCTGCACCCTGAGTACCACTAAGGTCCAAGCAGAGCAGCTGCAGCACCAGCCAATTCATCAGGAGAGTTCTGGCCACTTGCTCCCGAGTCCCCACTCAATCAGCCACTCACAAACCCATTCACTCACAGACATGGACCAAAATTTTCCATACACTCCCTAACTCACACTGGGACTCATGCAGTGTGACTGGCTCTACTGCCATCTTCCCTGAGGTCTCCAGGGAAATTTTCATGTTGTACGTTTTTATGATAGAAGTAGAAAGAAGTTGTCATGAGAAAAGAAATAAAGTCATTTGAATGTCTCAGGCAGGGACAGGAAAAGACTTTTTTAGAATAGGTTAAGTAAGCAAAGTTTAGGAGCTTCAGCGAGGGCAAGGTAAGGCCAGTGTGAGGGGAAGTGGAGAGAGTATTTCAGGCTGGGAAGCAGCAAGTACAAAGTTCTGGAGGTGGGCAAGGGCACAGTGCTTTCAGTGAATTTCAAATCACTCACTGGCTAGAGGGGCTATGGTAAGAGATGAGGTTACAACAGTTCCTCAAATACCATGTCATGAAGGGTCTCAAATAGCACACCACAGAGTTTATAATTTCTGCTGAGAGAAATTGGGACTGGTGAATTGTTCTAAACAGTGGAGTGGCAGCTTCCTAGATGTCATCTTTGCACTCTGCATTTAAGGGAAGGGTAAAGTCAAAGAGACCTGTTCAGGGACAGAGCTACAATTCAGATGACATTCTGGTAGCTGCAACTGGGACCATGGCAGGCAGGGTGGAACAAAACTGTTCAGCACTTTTACATTTCCCCAACATGGGTATTGAGTTGCCTTAGCTTCTGACATGACTGATATGATGGTTTGTAAGGGCACAGCTAAAAATATAAAACCCTTTCTCCCACCAAAAACTCTTTAAAAGTAGGTTATATGACTAGAATATCTAGACTGTGAGAACAAAATATTCAAGCAAGTGTCTTTCTTATCATCTCCGATGTAGGAAAAAATATCTGTGGATTTCTATTGTTTTGCAACTGTTATTGTTTTTTCCAGAGAAAGTGCTGTCAGAAGAGTGGTCACTCACAGCTGTTTATTGATCCTTTCAGGGATTGAAAAATGATAAAGTGTTCTGACCTTTTTAGCCTTATTGTATTTCTCTGGCATTTTGATGAAAAGCAATTAGCCACTTCTCTTTCTCCAGTAATAGCTGTTCCAAATTCAGAACAAGCTCCCTAATTAGAAGATCATAAGCCAGGATGGGAAAGCAAATGGTCACCTGACAAGCCAGAGTAAGATAAATGTTGATGCTATATGCAGAGGCCACTGGACATCAGCTGAGAAGGGTCTTCGAGAGAGTTTAAAATAAATCCTGGCCTGTAAAATGGTATGGATGTCATAAGAAGTCTATTGTTTGTTTATAATTATGTAAGTGCTGAAGTGCACAATAATTTGTTTATGGTAAAAAAGGAGCTGGAAAAGTTTATACACTAAGTTGATTGATGAAAAATAATACCATGGATTTGATTATCCTGTCATTGAGAAAGATGTGGGGTGGATACCATCAGTTTTGGTTTATCTGAAGGTACAATACAGACACTTATTCTTATCCCCTAAATAGGATTTAGAGTGATTCTCTATAGCTCAGAATAAGGAAATTGTTGTAGCCTTGAGCTTCTTGTACAGCTATTTTGGTAAATGACAGAGGCGAAGCCTCCAACAAGCGTATCTAAAATAAAAGGTAGTTTGACAGCCAAGGAAGGCTTTGATCATGTGATAAACGAGTCAATGGGAAGAAATCTCTAAGGTTAGAGAGCTATGGTTCTATCAATTATGTTGCACTATAAATCAGGAGAATTGGAGAAAGAGCAAGAGGCTGCTTTTCAGCTTCCCGCCAGATGGATTTCTAGGAGACAACTTCAGCTGTGTTCCAGAACTCTGTCTGTGTCGCAGATGAACTCTCAGTTGAAGTATGTTAATGTAGAAAGAAGTAATATGGAAGTACTGACATATTTCCTCAATCTTCTATATAAAACTGTCTGCAGCAGGGAGATATTTCTGAACAAAACGAATTAGGATACTCAGTTAAAAAACACTCTCTTTTAAAAGTCCATTTCAAACCCATGGCCAAACTTTCAGATATGTTTTATTGAACATTCCTCATATTGGTATCATACTCTTATGAAGGTTGACTGTGATGGACCTGAAATTCTAGAAGCAAGGTCTCTGTTACAAGGGACTATCTCTTTAACTAAATCCCTGTGGGTATTTTACTACTGAAATGAAAAGCTCAGCCAGTGGTTGACAAAGTAAACTCAGGAAAAATGATGGCACAGAGTCCTCTTTTTCTCACTCTTTCTGGAAGGGTGGATTCATCAAGCCCAAACTTCAAAATAAAGGAAATCTTTCAGGGACAATTCATCTTATGAGATTTCCTACACTCAGATTAATCTAGGTAAGCACTCCATGAGCATTTTCAATAGTGAACATTAAACTACTACAAAACAGTCCCTAGTTGTCTGAGATAGAGTACATTCCCTGAGATACTTGACTGTCACTAACTTCACACATATCATTGGGAAGATTAGGAAGAAATCTGTGCTAAGATGCAGTAGAAAACATCTGGTCTTCGATCTTTGTGATGTTTATAAAAGTCAAAACTCCCCACCCAACCCATTCCCAGCCTTTGTTAGTATATGTTTCTTTATTTGGTTTAAAAAGATATCACATAAAGTAAATTAACTGGTGGTAGGATTAATATAAAAAAGGGTTGAAATCTTCCAAAATGCTTTCATCTGCACCCAACAGATGGGCATCTCATGAAATCCAATTTTAAATTTCTATACTGTACTGTTCTCCTAGAACCATTCATAATTGAATGTTCTTTGATAAATAGGAGATTAAAGGTGTGAGGCTTTCTATTGGTTAGAAAAACATTTGGTTGGAAATTATGCAAAAGGCAACCACTGTGGCTTACAGAAAGACATTTTTGTTTTTCTTTCATGATGTTCAGATGCAATGGTGGCACTGAATGTCAGCACCAACATCTTTGTGATTCTCTAGACCGTTCCTTACCTCAGGAGATGACTACTTATACTAAATTGCTAGGACTACCATAACAAAATACCACGGACTGGGTGGTTTAAACAGCAGATATTTATTTTCTCATGATTCTAGAGGTCAGAAGTCTAAGGTCAAGGTGTCAGCAGAGTTGGCTCCTTCCATGGTCTCTCTCCTAGGCTTGTAGATGGCAATCTTTTTTCCAGTGTCTTCACATGATCTTCCCTCTGTGTTGAGGCTGTATCCTAATCTCTTCTTTTTATAAGGACACCAGTTATATTTATTAGGGTCCATCCTAATAATTTTATTTTATCTTAATGACCTATTTAAAGACCCTGTCTCTAATTACAGTCATATTCTAAGGTACTATGAGTTAAGATTACAATATATGAATTTTAGGAGGACATATTTCATCCCCTAACATTGCTGAAGCTTGAACCAACATGATCATGTTTAAGGAAAGATGAGAGATCATGCCACCTGGTTCTTCCCTGTTAGATGCCCTGCCCACTAGCAGCCTCACTGACTGGTACTGGGGCTGTGACCTTTCCTAGATACAAGGGAAGCTAGGAGGGGAGGAAGTAAGTTTGTTGTGATTAGTTTAGTTCAATCACCATCCATTGTCTGGAGTAGGGCATTTCATTTACTTGAACAAAATCTAGTTTTCCTGACAATAAATTAGGTGGGAGGATGTATACTGTATAGTAAATTAGAAAAATTTACTTCAAGGATAAAAAGAAATAGAAACTTGAAGCAGGGAAGGCTTCACTTTCTGAACGTGTTTAATTTCAGCCTCGTCCAGGTCTGGGGGAGCAGGAAGTAAAGTGGCACTGGTTTTTATGTTGTTTCCCTCCTTTCTCTACTCTGTCACCTCACCCCCCTCCCAGGCCTTACCAGGTGCTCTGTGCCAGGAGATTTCTCTCATGTCCTTTGGTCAAAGCTTGCTCTCAGAAGAGCATCTGCCATCAGTGTGGACTCCCTGCGGTATCCAGTTTGAATGAATTTAAGTCATTGAAATTCCATTCTAAAGGAGATTTTCATTTTAAGCTTTACTTTATAATGAAAGGCTTTGCTCACAATTCAAGGGATTTCAGGCACTAGTGCACAAATGAGGAAGCTTTCGGGTCAAAAAAGCCATTCCAGTGCCCTAGAAATCATACTGATTTGGCAGCAGACTTTATAGGTGGCTACTTACTCTTCTTATTGGGAAGTCTGGCGCTGAATATTGGCTTGGATTAGGACAGTCCTCGAATATTAAATCTAGATTGGGTCATTGTATTAGTTTTCTATTGCTATGTAACAAATTATCATGAATTTAGCAGCTTGAAACAGCACCCATTTATTATCTCACAGTTCAGTAGGTGAGGGTGTGTGGTAGGCTTGCCTAGATTCTCTGTTCCTGGTTTCACAAGTGTGATATATGCTGGTCAGTCTGTGTGAATGTGGAAACTCTGGGAAAGAGTTAGCTTTCAAGTTCACTGGTTGTAGGCAGAATCTGTTTTCTTCAATAGGAGAGAGTTCTCCATTTTCTTGCTGACTGTTGCCCAGGATTTGCTTCCAGATCCTAGAGTCCACTCTCCAGTTCTTACTACTTGTCCCCTCCATTTTCTTTTTTTCTTTTTTCTTTTTTTTTTTTTGAGTTGGAGTTGAAGTAGGGTCCTAGCGATTAAATGACAGCCCACCGACTCAAATTAGCAAAGGAGAGGTTTATTAGTCAAGGCTCTCAATGGCCAGCAGCCACTTGCAGGGAACTAGTTCTGAGGAAGGGCCAGAGCTACAAAACAGGGCTGTCTTATGTAGTTAGATTTACATCCTGGCGGGCTAAAGATAGAACTTGGGACTTCCCAGGGCTCTTATCGCAACATTCTGGAGACGTGGGCAAGCAAGGAAGTTTACAGGAGCAGATGTAGCTGGTTAGGCAGGTGCGGCAGATAAGGGTACAATTAATTGTGTAATGTCTGCAGAGAAAGTTTCCAGGAAAGGAGTAATGCCTACCTCAAGGTTAGAGCTATTCCTGCTTTTTTCCCCTTACACTTCTTTCTTTGTTCTCTTTGTTCCTTCTTAAAGAGTCTCACTCTGTCACTGGAGTACAGTGGCATACTCCCAGTCACTGCAGCCTCAGCCTGCTGGGCTCTGGAGATCCTTCCGCCTCAGCCTTCCAAGTAGTTGAAACTACAGGCATGCACTACCACACCTGGATAATTTTTTATTTATTTATTGTAGAGATGAGATCTCACCAAGTTGCCTGGGTGGGTCTCGATCCTGCGGGCTCAGGCAATCCATTCCCCTCAGCCTCCCAAAGTGCTGGGATTATAGTCAGAGTCACCGAGCCCAGCTCCCCTCCATTTTCAAGCCAGTTGTGACTCTCTTGCACTTCAATCTCTGACTTCCTCTTCTGCCACCAGTTAGAGAAAACTCTCTGCTTTTAAAGTGTCCTGTGATTAAATGAGCCCAGATAATCTCTCTAATTTAAGGCCAACTAATTAAACTAAATTGTATCTCAAAACTTCTGTTTGCCATGTAATGTAACAACTAGAGGAGTAACACCAGGGGAAAGAAATCACAGAAAGTATCTCAGCATTCTGCTCACCACAGTCATCTCTGGCTGAGGGAGTGTCCTTGAAGAATTATCTGCTTTATTTATTGGAATTTTGAGAATCAGTAAGGAAGATGAGGTAAAAGAGCACTATACACAGATTTGGCCAACTCAGTCAGTTAGTTCTGGGATAGGGTGAGTCTTTTAAGATAGTTCATATCATGTGCAAAGGAACATGGAGGGGAGTTAGAAGAGAAATTTAAGCTCTGTAAAAATAGGAATGGAACTATGTTTGTTTTGTTTGCTCTTATATTCTCAATGTATAATCGAGTAAAATTAAAGAGTAAGCATTCAGTTAATGTTTGTTAAATTAAGGAATGACTAGATTGTGTATTAGTCAACTTTTGTTTTCTTAGCAAACATTCCCCCATTTTATTCACTTATAGGAACAAATATTTTATTTTTAATTAACTTAATCTTGATTTTTTTTCTCCTGAAGAATCTTGATTAAAGAAACTAAGTCAGTGATCAATTCTGTTAAGGCATCTTAGAGATGGACATAATCACATTCAAGTCACATAGTCCATCCCATATCAGTGGTATGGGAAAGTCTGGTCCATCTCCTGAGAGGCACTGCAACCTTACATGACAAAAGATGAGGATGTATAATCCTAATGCAGGGAGAGTTTAGAACAGTTGTGTTAAATAATAAAATCCATCACGGGCTATCTTTCTATAGTCTATTGCCTAATTGTCACCGCTTCTATGTTAGTAGAATCTCCAAGATTTGGCATTAGAAGGAAAATATTTAGGAGAAGAAAGGTAGTTTTCTTTTCTTTTCTTTTTTTTTGAGTCGGAGTCTCACTCTGTCACCCAGACTGGAGTGCAGTGGCCGCTCCCGGCCACCGCAGCCTCAACCTGCTGGGCTCCGGCGATCCTTCTGCCTCAGCCTTCCAAGTAGCTGGAATTACAGGCGCGCGCTACCATGCCCAGCTAGTTTTTTAAATTTTATTGTAGAGATGAGGTCTCGCCTTCCCAGGCGGGTCTTGAACCCGCGGGCTCAGTCAATCCACTCACCTCAGCCTCCCAAAGGCATGGGATTACAGGCTGAGCCACCGAGCCCAGCTAGAAAGGTAGTTTTCTGCTCTATCACTCTGAGCTCCCTCTTCTCTGGGTTCTCTTTTACTCCTTTGTAAACAAGGATAGAGGGTATTAGGGAGATTTAGTGAGGGCCTTTGAATGATTCAATTAGTCAGTTTCATTGCAACTTTTAGAGGTCTTTCATTCTAGGGTTTTGCTTTAAAAAACATATTTTTCTTATTTTCTAGAGACCACTACATACTATCATCTCATCAACAAATTTTGCATGCGAGATCTAATTTTTCACCATTTAAATGTATTTTAAGGCTATCCCGATTGGAATCATGACATTAATTTTACCCCAGAATTTATAAGTATTCTTTTGTAAAGAAAATGCACATGTAACTCAATTTATCTTTCTTTAAAGAAGTATATATCTTTTTCCGTCTTGCATTCAGGCAACATTAGTCTTAAATTATAGCAACATATAGTGAAAAAATATTGTTCTCTTACTTTTAATGCATTTTCATTCCTCAAACTTAGAGGAAAAGTTGTTGTGGAAATAACATTTTAGTCAATAGATTACTAACATATTATATGCCTTGCACCTTGGGTAATGTGATGTATGGAAAATTACTTAGCTATTAGTCTTCGGTGGGAGCCAAATGAATAATGAGAATTGGTAATTCATCTTATTTTCAAGGATTTTTAACATTATCTGTGTCCTTGGGGCCACTTTCACAAATGTTACACTTTATTATTTCATGATCCAAAGCGACAGGAAGCTTTTTTTTTTTTAAGTCTAAGATTTAAAACAGGATTGAAGCTTGTCTAAACTATGTATACATCCATAAAGACAGGCAGGAGAAACATACCATTTGTTTGTGTTTCTTTTCAAATGTGACAGCTAGAACAATGACTGCCTTTTTCCTTCACTTGAAGTTTTCAAAGCACCCTGGACAGCTGTAGTCATTCTATTGTCAAATAAAAAGCTAATGTCAGCTTCTCATCCTACCTTTATTCTTGGTCTTTGGTCTTGATTAAGCATCTGCTGCCATAACAAGAAAAAAGTAAACATTCTCACCATTATCCTATTTCTTTGGTGGGCAACAATAGGTTTTACCGTTGGCTGGTGATACTGAAGTTCTCCTCAAATCCTTGCTAAATACATAAATGGTGAAGTAATGGGCAGATGGAGAAGCATTCATGTGAATGGGTATCAGAACACTCAGTGAGCTTGTGGCTCTTTTTGCTGTCAGGCCTGCCCTGATGGTGTCACAACTGCCTCCAGAATTTTTTTTAAAATGGTCATTTGATGGTTCATGTTCTGAATTTTTTTTTTTTTTGCCTTTTGGGTTCATTACAGTTAATGTGACTTTTCTTACTCTTAAAAACATTTAACTGAAAGGTAAAGAGGTAAGATTAGGTGACAGAAACTGGCTAGCAGTTTATTAAATATTACTCTGATTTTTTTCTAAGCACACAAATCACATCTTCCAATTATTTTTATAAGTATGCATCCTGAGGTCCAGAAAATGAAATATGAGCAGAAATGAAGTGTGTCACATTCCAGGAACATGCCATAAAGCTCTTTCACTAGCAATCCTCCACTAGTTGGATGAAGGCAAGCATGGTGATCTTGGAAACAACGTGGTGAAGATGTTGGCATTATAAGATGGTAGGAGGCTGAATACTTTTATTACCACTTGAGCATGTGTCCTCTACTAATCAATAATTCCTATTTTGAACTTGGAAAGAAGAATAAACTTCTATTATGTTTGAACCATTACCATTATGTGTTTTGGGATTTGTTTGTTATTGAATCTATTATTTCTTTAATGTATATTGAATTTAACTAAGGTATATTGAATAATGTCCTAAAATTTTAGAATAGTGTAAAAAGATTATCTGTTAAATGAAATCCAGGAAAAATGTAAGAATCAATGTCCTTGGTGAATTTTGAGATATAGGAATTATTTGATATATGTGGTCCTTATAGAATATGATGAGGTGAGTGGGACGTATGAAGAAAAATGAGGAATTGTTATCAAAGGCTCAAGACTCCAACCAGAGGGTAAGGGGAATTCTTCACTATTGCTCCCGAAGTTTAGAGATTCTTAATCAGCAAAGGCATAAAATCAAGCCTTGAAATGACCACAAACCTGACCAACCTTAACTGTGGAGGCATTTTGCTAAGCTGTTCATAGATTTGTGACTCACAAACAGTGTGAGATAATAAATATTGTTTAAGCCATTCATTTTGGGACAATTTATTACATAGCAATAGAAAACTACTCCAGGGAAGATCTACTAAAACTGAATGCATATACCCTATCACCCAAAAGTTCTACTCATAACCATCAGAAAGGCTTGCATAAATGTTCACAAAAGACATATGCAGTAATGTTTACAGCAGCATTTTTCATATTAACCCATACTGGGAACTTTCTGGATACCCACCATCTTAAATGTCTACTAAATGTAAGTAATGGGTATGTAAATTGTGGTATATTTACAAAATGGATCACTCTCAGTACTGAGAATGATCAATACATACTTAAGCAAAACAATATAGATACAGTCTATAAATAAGTTGGGCACAAAAGAGAACCTACTCTATTATTTAATTTAGATAAAGTATTCTGTTTCCTTATCAGTAAATTGTGAATATAATGTCTATCCTCCAGGAAGATGAAGACCGGTACGTGACTCTAAGTAACATTGCCTTATAGACAATATTCAGTTTCTTGAAATGAAAGGCCATTTATGAGTATGCTTTTTTTGTGAAAGTCCATCAGGAATACACTTTGGTATATTTACATTTCTGTATATGTATTACATATTAATGAAAAGTTCTTTAAAAGTTTAAAAAGCGTGTGCCTCTGTGATAAAAATTTATGTTCATGGTATTGTTGGGCAAATATGTAAATTTTTACATATTTGTGTCTAATTTGTGTCTAATTTTTTTATACTAGTGCTATGTATTGTTTCAGAAGTTTAGAGATACTAAGTGTCCACTAAAGTGAGTGGCTAAATGTGGGGTATTCATCAAATGACTCACTACAAGACTATGAGGATAAATATGAGGACCTGTGTTCATTCATATACTTCTCAGGAAAGTTAATAGATGATGAACACACATGCAAGGCACTGGCAAGACCACAGTGGGTTAGACAAATAGAAAAATCATGACTAAAGTGTTAGTAATAATTTACTTGAGTGGCATCTTTATGTTGACCTTTTTCCTTTATGCTTTTCTACATTTTTAGTATATGAATAGGTTTGATTTTTGTTAGGCCCGGGGAGAAGCTGCACTCACCTTCCCCCATCTGCTCCACCCACCAATCCCCTATGCGCCCCTCCACCCTAAACCCACAAACCACATACCAGCTTTCTGAAACCTGTTGGCAGCTGCTGAGAAGGGTCAGACAGAAACTTTCCAGCCCACGCCGGATGCAACGCTTTGTCTCCCTGCTTCACTGCCGCCCCCAACACCCTCCCCAAATACAGCACCCTTAAAAACCCAAGTCTGCCCCTCCTTGGCCGCAACTGCCTTGGCCCATCTTTCTGTACCACAGGACCTCGCCCAGGAGTTTCTCCTCCAATAAACGCTTGGTTTATACCGGCCCTTTGTCCTGTGCCTCTTTCGGTATCTCCAAACATTACAATTTTATTTTTTGTTTTTGTATTAATTTGGTTTTAATATCCTACAAAGCAGGAGTTGCGCTTTTTATTCAACAATTCATTCCACACATATTTAATTCATTTAACATAGACCTTACACAAAGTCAGAACGCAATAAATATTTACTCACTGCCTGGCTGAATGAAAAAAACAATAATCTATCTTAATATATATCTTAGAGAAGGACATTTCTATATTCTAACAAGTTGTGTAAATGGAGACAACAACTGAAAATGCTGTGCATTTTTGAATGCGTGTGCTTGTGGGGGAGAGTTACATATCAGAATCTTGTTTAAAAGCATTTTGGACATTAAATGAGAAGAAGACATGCAATTGAGAAAGTTCAATAAAGGTAATGCCACCAGTTGGTTAATAGTCATTAACATTAACTATTTTTTGTCTATTGAACAATGCATTCATTTTATTAGACATTTTACCTAATGTGTAGGCTCCTTATCTGATTTTGTGAAGGTCACATAAATCCTGGCTCATCCACAGTGAGGAAGCAACCTGCCAGGGCCTTCACAGCTCAGGCAGGTGGCTGGTGACAGGATGCCTAGTGATCTGAAGCCTCACATTGCAATTGGCTGCTGATTCTGCAGGCAAGGCTCAAGTCCTGAATTTTATATTTCCTGTCTGGGAATGACTTTACAAAAATAAGGAACATTAGAGAAAGCCATAAAGTCTTAAGCAGTTTTTTTCTCCTTTTTTTTTCTTTTTGTCTTCCATATATATGTGTACATGTGTATGGTAGTATGTTCTAGGCTACACATTGGTCATACTTATTTATTATTTGCTTGCAAAACACATTAACATCTTTCTACTTAATGTAGTAACACCAACTCAGCTGTCTCAGTGGAAACAAAATGGTCACATGTTGATGTAAATAGAGACGAGGGAGGTTGAGAGAAAGAAAGAAACAAGGCCAGGCATGGTAGCTTTCTCTTGGAATCCTAGCACTTTGGGAGGCAGAGGTGGAATAATTTCTTGAACACATGAGTTCGAGACCAGCCCCAGCTACATAGCAAGACCTCATCTCTACCAAAATAATAATAATAATAATGAAATTAGGCATGCTGGTGTGTACCTGTTGTCCCAGTAGACTACTTATATAACTAATCCTGATTTGTACCTCACATCTTTATAATAAAATAAAGTACTGAAATTATTTTTATTTATTTATTTATTTTTGAGTTGGAGTCTCACTCTGTCGCCCAGACTGGAGTGCGGTGGCACACTCCCGGCCACTGCAGCCTCGACATGCTGGGCTTCTGTGATCCTTCCACCTCAGCCTTCTGAGTAGCCGGAATTACAGGTGTGCACTACCACGCCCGGCTATTTTTTTGATTTATTGTAGAGATGAGGTCTCACCTACCCAGGCGGGTCTCAAACCCAGAGGCTCCGGCAATCCACTCACCTCAACCTCCCAAAGGCACAGGATTACAGTCTAAGCCACCGACCCCAGCTGAAATTATTTTTAAAAGAGAAACTTAGGCATAAGGATAACCTGAGCCTAGGAGGTTGAGGCTGTGGTGAACTGAGATGATGCCACTGTACTCTAGCTTGGGTGACAGAATGAGTCCCCGATTCAAAAAAAAAAAGAAAAAGGAAACAGTAAGAAAAGAATTTAAAGTTTTAGTTTTAAGATATAAGAACAAAGTCCATCTATTGTAAAAACTACCCATTAGTTTAATATTTCACACAAATTAATTTATGTAATATAAGATAAATTAATAGCAGTTTTATTATAGGAAATAGATGGATTTGATTGAATGATAAAATATAGAACTGGAAAGACATTGTAAATGAATAATTACTATCTTGGTTATATTATCTAGAACTTTACTTTCTTTTTTTTTTATCTTCCTAGTATTTTGGGCACTTATCACATAACTACATGAAAATAGTAAAAACAAAACAATGCAAACAAAAAACAAACGATGAAACTTGAATGGATTACATTTATCTGCCTTCTGAGATCTATTTAAGAAAGTTAAAGGAGGGATATTTTAAAAAGAGTTGATTAAATTGAAGAATTATCCAGAGATTTATAATTTAAATTATTATTATTATTTGTTATTCAGTCTCATTATCATAGACATAGTTTTTAAAGTATTATATTAAAAAGATGACAAGTTATCTATCATTTAAACATTTAAAGCTATATAACTCACTGAAAAAAAGAAAAAGGAAGGTGTGGATTTGGCCTAATGAAAGAGTCTTAGAAAAGAAAGTGAAAGATAAGGAGGTACGTTTGTTGAATGTAGCAGTGTCTAGATTTGGCACTGTGCTCACTGCAAGGTCAAGTGGGGGTGCTGCTGGACACACTTGCAGAGCTCAGAGTTATAGGTCAGTGGTTATTCTAAGATGCTTATATATCTCTAATTATAATTCAGAAAACAACTAACCCGAGTAATAGAATAGCACTATATCTCTCTGGGGAGTGGAGATTAGATATAAAGTTCAAGTGCATGAGCAGTTAATGTCACAGGTCTTAGGCCACCAGTTACAAACCTGTGGTTTAGGAAAAGTAGTAAAGTAGCCATGATTGATCTTGACATTATATAATGTCTCCTGACAGATAAAAGACAAAGTGCTAAGTTACAAGTGGAAAATACCCTCTCTTCTCCATTCCATATTGTGCCTTTTCTTAGACAAAAGGTATTCTTTTTTTTTCTTTTTTCTTTATTTATTTATTTAATTTTTATTGTAAAGATGTGGGTTACAATTCAGGGTTAGGTATACAAACATTGATCATGCAGGTACCCCTGTTAATGAAGTATGCCCCTCCCTCCTCTAGCAGTTTCCCTCAACTGCCAATTCACCCCCCCAACAGTTTCCCATTACTGCCAATCACTTTCTTATAGCATTATAATTGTTCAAGATCATCTTATGAGTGACAACATATGGAACTATGTTCTTTGTTTCTGTGATAAATCACTGAGTATGATAGACTCCAAATCCATCCAGGTAACTGCAAAGTCCATATATTTGTCGTTTTTTATCATCCACTTGTTTTCTTTTTTTTTTTTAATCGATATTTTTTATTTTGATATTGTGGGGTACAGTCAAGGGTTAGGTATACAAATATGCTTCATTCAGGCCCCCTTGTTGATAATTGGTGTCTCCCCATCTCCAGCCAGATGTTTACTACCATTAGTCCCATCTCCCCCCATAGTTTCCCAACACTGTCAGTCATTTTCTTATAGTAGTGCATTGGATGATCAAGGTCCACTATATGAGTGAGAATATGTGGTACTCAGATCATTGTTTCTGTGAGAGGTCACTTAGTATTATAGACTCTAGCTCCATCCAGGTTGCTGAAAAATTCATGATTTTGTTCTTTTTTACGGCAGCATAGTATTCTATCATGCATATGTACCACATTTTTTAATCCAGTTCTCTTTTGATGGACACTGTGGTTGGTTCCAGGTTCTTGCTATTGTGAACAATGCTGCAATAAACATTCGAGTGCAGGTATCTTTTTTATAGAGTGATTTGAGTTCTTCAGGGTATATTCCCAGTAGGGGGATTGCAGGGTCATATGGGAGGTTGACGTTTAGAGCTTTTAGGAATCGCCACACTGCTTTCCACAGAGGATGCACTAGTTTACACTCTCACCAACAGTGTAGAAGTGTTCCCTTTTCACCACATCCTCTCCAACAACTATTATTTTCTGAGTTATTGATAATTGCCATTCTTACTGGAGTTAGGTGGTATCTCAGTGCGGTTTTGATTTGCATCTCCCTGATGATTAGTGAGGTTGAGCATTTCTTCGTGTGTCTGTTGGCTGCTCGGATGTCTTCCTTTGTGAAGTGTTTGTTCATATCTTTTGCCCACTTTATAATGGGGTTGTTTGTTTTTTTTCTTTTCAGCACATTTGAGTTCCTTGCATATCCAGGATGTTAAGCCTTTGTCAGACCTGGAGTTGGCAAATACTTTTTTCCAGTCTGTAGGCTGTCTTCCTGCTCTCTTGATGGTTTCTTTGGCTTTGCAGAAGCTTGTCAGTTTAATGAGGTCCCACTTGTCTATCTTATCCCTTATGGCCTGTGAGTTTCAAGTTTTGTTCAGGAATTGGACGCCAGTTCCAATTTCCATGAGGGTATGTCCTTCATTTTCTAAGGTTCTTATGGTTTGAGGTTTTATATTTAGGTCCCTGATCCATTTGGAGTTAATTTTTGTGTATGGGGATAGGTAGGGGTCCTGTTTCAATCTTCTACACGTGGTCAGCCAGTTTTCCCAGCACCATTTACTGAATAGGTTCTCCTCTCCCCAGTGGTAGGTGGTGGAGGCTTTGTTGAAGATGAGTTGGTTGAGAAATTGAGGTCTTGCCTCTGGAATCTCAATTCTATTCCATTGGTCTATATGCCTGTTCCTATAACAATACCAAGCTGTTTTGATGATTGTAGCTTTATAGTAAAGTTTGAAGTCTGGTAATGTGATACCACCTGCTTTATTTTATTTTTTTTTGCTGGGGATTGTTTGGCTATTCTTGGTCGTTTGTGTTTCCATATGAATTCCTGTGTTGTTTTTTCTAGGTCTGAGAAGAATGTTGCTGGTAATTTGATAGGTATTGTATTGAATCTGTAGATTGCCTTAGGTAAGATGGACATCTTCACAATGTTGATTCTTCCAATCCATGAGCATGGGATATTTTTCCACTTGTTTGTGTCATCTTTGATTTCTTTGGGCAGAGTTTTGTAGTTTTCATTGTAAAGGTCTTTCACATCTCTGGTTAGGAAGATGCCAAGGTATTTCATTTTTTGTGTGGCTATTTTTAATGGAATTGTGCTTCTTATTTGGGTTTCTGTTTGTTTATTATTGGTGTAAAGAAATACGATTGTCTTTTGCACATTTATTTTATATCCTGAGACTTTGCCGAAGGCCTTTATCAGTGTAAGGAGGTTTTTGACAGATTATCTTGGGTTTTCAATGTATACAATCATGTCATCTGCAAAGAGAGATAATTTGACTTCCTCTTTTCCTATTTGGATACCCCTGATTGCTTTTTCTTCTCTGATCGCTCTAGCCAGGACTTCCAATAATATATTGAACAGGATGAGAGTGGGCATCCTTGTCTTGTTCCAGTTTTCAGGGAAAGTGGTTCCAGTTTTTGTCCATTTAGGAGTATGCTGGCTGTGGGTTTCTCGTAGATGGCTTTTACCACTTTGAGGTATGTTCCCTGTATTCCGAGATGTTCAAGGGTTTTTATCAAGGAGGGGTGCTGGATTTTATCAAAAGCTTTTTTGCATCTAATGATACAATCATGTGGTGTTTATTTTGACATCTGTTGATGTATTTAATTACATTTATTGTTTTACGAATGTTGAACCAGTCTTGCATCCCAGGGATGAATCCTACTTGGTCATAATGAATGATTTTTGAGATGTGTTGTTGAATTCGGTTTGCTAGGATCTTGTTGAGAATTTTAGCGTCTATGTTCATTAAAGATATTGGCCTATAGTTCTCTTTTTTTGTTGAGTCTTTACCTGGCTTGGGTATCAATGTGATGTTAGCTTCATAAAATGATTTGGGGAAGGTTCCATCTTTCTCAATCACCTGAAATAGCTTCAGTAGGATTGGAGTCAGTTCCTCCTTAAATGTCTTGTAGAATTCTGCTGGAAAGCCATCTGGTCCAGGACTTTTTTTTGTAGGTAGTTTTCTTATTACATAGTTAATTTCCTTGATTGTTATTGGTTTATTTAGGGTCTCAATTTTTTCTTGTGTCAACCTAGGCAGGTTGTGTGATGACAGAAAGTTCTCCATTTCCTTGAGGTTTTCAAGCTTGTTTCCATACAAGTGTACATAGTAGTCTCTAATGATCTTTTGTATTTCTTCAGGGTCAGGTGTGACTTCATCTTTTGTGCTTCTGATTGTGCTTATTTGGGTTTTTTCTTTCTTTTTCTTGGTCAGTCTAGTTAGGAGACCATTGATCTTGTTTATCCTTTCGAAGAACCAGCTTTTTGTTTCACTGATTTTTTGTATTGTCTTTTTGTCTTCTATGTCCTGGATTTGGGCTTTTATTTTGGTGATCTGGATTCTTCTGCTGAAATTAGGGTTTTTGTGATCTTGCTTTTCCAGCTTTTTTAGGTGGCTTGTTAGTCTATTAATTTGTGCTCCATCCAATTTCTTCATGTGTGTTTGTAGGGATATAAATTCCCCTCTTACTACAGCGTTTAAGGTGTTGCAGAGATTTTGGTAAGATGTTTCTTCATTTTCATTTGTTTCTAGGTATCTTTTGATCTCTGTTTTGATTTCATCATTGGTCCAGGAGTTGTTTAGCGTCATGCTGTTTAGTGTCCATGTCTTTGTGGGTTTTGGGGGGACCTTGTTGGTGTCAATGTTTATTTTTATTCCACTGTGGTCCAAGAAAGTGCATGGTAGAATTTCAGTCTTTTAAAATTTGCTTATGCTTGATTTATGACCGAGAATGTGGTCGATCTTGGAATATGTCTCATGTGGTGATGAGTAGAATGTGTATTCTCTGGTCTTTGGATGGAGTGCTTTGTAGGTATCAATTAAGTCCATTTGGTCCAGAGTCACATTGAGGTTCCAAATCTCGTTGCTGATTTTTTGTCCCGATGATCTGTTGAGGGTTGTGAGTGGGGTTAAAGTCCCCAGTTATGATAGTGTTAAAATCAATATCTTTCTTTAGTTTTCCTAGGAGTTGCTTTATAAAAGTTGGTGCACCTATATTAGGTGCATATATGTTTAGGATAGATATTTCCTGTTGATGGAGTGAGCCTTTATCATTATGTAGTGGCCCTCTGTATCTTTTTAAATTATTGATAGCTTAAATGGTATTTTGTCTGAAATTAGGATCGCGACTCCTCCTTTTTTTGGTGTTCCATTCGCCTGGAAATTTGTTTCCCATCCTCTTACTTTGAGTCTGTGCATGTCCTTTCTAGTGAGATGGGTCTCTTGAAGGCAGTATATTGTTGCCTGGTGATATTTTATCCATTTTGCCATTCTATGTCTTTTCAGTGGTACATTTAGTCCATTCACATTTAGGCTAATTATTGAAATGTGAGAGTTCATCCCTAACATATTGTTCTATTAGAGTTGCTGTTCCACTTGGTTTACTGTCTTTCTTTTGTTTTGGGGGTTGGTTCATATGTATTTTATTCTTTTTCCTGTACTCTTGTGAAAAATGTTGCTCTTCTCCCCCCCCTTTTCTTCTGTGTTTAGTACTTTCTTAAGTATTTCATTGGAGGTGGTTTGGTGGCAGCATAGGTTCTTAGGGATTGGATATCTGGGAAAGATTTTAATTCTCCCTCACTGATGAAACTTAATCTGCCTGGATAGGTTTCTTGGTTGAAATTGTTTATCTTTTAGGACTTTGAAGATAGGGCTCCAAGCTCTCCTAGCCTGCAGGGTTTCTGTAGATAAATCTGCTGCTATTCTAATTGGTTTTCCATGGTAGGTAATCTGATCTTTTTCTCTTGCTGCCTTTAGGATTTTTTCTTTTATGCCTTTTGTTTAGGCAAATTATTATGTGTCTAGGAGTTGGTTTTCTCATTTGTTGTCTTGCAGGGGTTCTCTGGATCTCTTGTGTTTGAGTTTTTGCATTGTTGATTAGATAAGGGAAGTTTTCTTGAATGATCTCGTGGAAGGTTTGTTCCAATGTAGTCTCTGTCTCTTTTTCTGCCTCAGGCAGACCAATTACTCTTAAATTAGGCCTCTTGAGGTAATTGCTCATCTCTTGAAGGTTTTTTTCTGTCTTTTTGAGCTTGTTTCCTGTGTTCTTGAGAGTTTGCGTTATTTCTATTTTTGATCCTCAAGCTCTGAGATTCTTTCTTCTGCTTGGGTAATTCTGCTTTCCATGCTTATCAGTTTATTGTTTATTTCATTCACAGTATTCTTTATTACTGTTATCTCAGATATCAACTCCTTTCTAGTTTCTTCTTCAGTCTCCTCAATTCTTTTTAATCTCTCCATTAATGTCTTGATGTCTAGGGTTGTATTTTGAGACCATTCAGTTGTTTGTATTCCATAGTCAGTTTTCTCAGTGTCTGCCCTCCCAGGAGTCTGGGAAGGACCCATATTCTTCTTTTGATTTTTCTTCATTTGTGTAGATTTTTCTCTCTCATCCCATAGTGGATCAAGTTCCTAAGATCTAATCTCCAGCTTCTCTCCTCTCTTTCTATTGTAAGCAGTTAGCTTGTTGCCTAGGAGATCTGTGACACTGTCACTATTCAGCATAGGGGAGGGGCTTTGTCTCCTGTTAATGATGTCACCGTGGGACCCAAGGTGGAGGCTCTGCTAGGTGGGCAGGGTGATCTAATGTAAATATGCCTTGAAAATGGCGGAGGTGGTGGTTTGCATTTAGGTGGCTCCTGTGGGTCTCTAGGTGGGAACAGCTTCACAGCTGGGCGCTGGATCTGGGGTGCCTCCAGCCGGCTGGGGTGGAGGACAGGGTCAGGCGTTTCCTCCTCTGGAGCTGGAAGCCTGCAATTGGCACATTACGCCAGCTTGGTGTTCTGCCCCCTTACACAGGCTTGTGGTCATGCATGCTGAGTGCCTCAGCCAGGGTGGGCCGGGGGCTTCCAATCTCCAAAGCTCCAGAGGGCAGGTAGTGGTTCTGGGTCTCTCCCAGGGCACTTTAGCCAGAAATGGGACCGGTATCTCTAAGGGGCGGGCACTCAGAGCCTCCCTGAGTGACCGGCAGCTTTGCGCTCGGTGCTGGTCTCCACTCTGTGGCCGGGGATGGAGCTGTGATCCGGGATTTGGAATTCCCCAGCCAGCAGGAATCACATATAGTGGAGCAGACGGTCCAGTGGCGATGTCCGGCCCTGAGTGGGACCAAAAGTCCCCAAGCCTCGTACCAGTGTGGGTGGAGGTGGGCGGGGGGGGGTGCAGGAAGAAAAGTAATAGTCTTTTTGGGAAACTCACGTTTTGAGAATCTCAGGGATCCATCTATGCAGTCGCCATCTTGCCGTCAGCCTCTCACAAAAGGTATTCTTTATCACTGGGTCAACTCTGGACTTTTCCCAAGTCCTACTGATTATTTGCACTGAAAAATAGAACATAGACAGGTTGAAGTGATCTACATAATAAAAAGCTGAGATGACAAAGAAGGAAGGAGGAAAAGCAGGTACTTTGAAAATTGAGTGTGAGAGAGAGGATAAAAGGACAATTAAAAAATGTTGGAATGAAAGAAAGAATTTGGGGACATGGCCATGCCTACAAGGACTGCTAAAAATGAAAAAAAAAATAGAAGAATGTTCTACTGTTTGGGAGTTAAAAGAGTTATTAGATGAATTTGAACACACAGGTGAGATTATTAGGGTAAAAAATGTACAGAAACTAAAGAAGAGGGGAGTTCAACAAATAGTAGGAAACAGCTTATACCACTTGAACACATGAAACTTCTGGAATTAACTTAAAATAAACAAACAAACTTGGAATTCTCAACATGGCATAGGCGAAGAGTTAGGTTTAGAGTTAAGAAAAAAGAAAAAATAGGGAAAGAAACTTGAAAATGCATTTTTGAAATCTATATTTGTGCTTATCATCATGTAAAATCAGAGTAATATTTTTAGCTTCTGGGACCACAGACTTTTTCATTAAGTTGAGTAGAATAATTGCAATAGCATATAAAAAGGAACACTAGCACCCTTCCTGAAATATATTGCCTAAAACAAAACAACAACAACAAAAGAAAATGAAAAAAACTGGAAGACAACTCATAAGACTTTAGATAATTCACCATATACTGTTTTATAGAATTATAAAGTTTCATTTTGCTTCACCCAGAAAAAAAATGTGCCTTTTATGGTTTGTCCCTAATAAGTAGTTGTTAAGCATCTCGAGGTTTTCACATGTAGATGTTTATAAAATGGTGTACAATAACTGTTTATTAAAAAAATTATGCAACCATAAAAAAGGACAAACATGGTCTTTGCAGCAACTTGGATGAATTTAGAGTCGATCATAATCAGTAATCTATCACAGAAACAAAGAACAGAGTACCATATGTTCTCACTCATAAGTGAAACTTGAACAATTATAATACTAAAAGAAAGGGATTGGTAGTAGTAGAAAACTGTCAGGGGGATGGGATTGGCAGTTGAGGGAAACTGCTAGGGAAGGGAGGGGCACACCTCATTAACAAAGGTACCTGAATAATCAACATTTGTATATCTGACCCTGAATTGTACCCCATATATTTGCAATTATAAAAAAAGAATTTTGCTATACTACAGAGGCCATTGAAAGCCCCTGTCTTACTAAACCATTGAAAGAACAATGTCTTTAGCAAGTGTAGTTTTACAAATAGGACAAATTACCTGATTCTTCAAACAACTATTTTTTCCAAATCCCTAGTCCATGTACCTATTTTTTGCTCTATTCTAAGTTAATTTGTGACTTTAAGTTTTAGAATTCTTAATTTTAGGAGTTATAAAAAAGATGACCATATTTTAGCACACAAGAAAGCAATGGCAAAAGGTAGTTGATAGTGAAAGGACAGATCAAGTGTGGGAAGTCATTTTTCATCTTGTTTTTAAACCCTGACACAATGATGAGAAAGTAGAAGATATGTTTTGGAGAAATGCATACTTTAGATAAAGACTAACTTTGCTGACTTTGTTTTTTCAGAAACACAGACTTCCTGATGCCAGGTATCAGAGGTATCTCATAGCAGCAATCAAGCTTGCCTAGAGTAAAGGGAATTTGCAAGGCCTAAGGCATCATGCATTGGGCAAGGATTGTAGAAGTCATGAAACTTGTAATTTCAAAAGTTATACAGATTACAGGACTTGTGACCCCTCAGAGGGGGAGCAGGTGGGGATTTGACCTTCCTGTAAATTGGACACTGTCTACAGGGAAGTCAAGAATTCCATGGGGCTGCCCACTGGGAATGCCTAGGAGATAAAGGGAAGTGCACCCTTCATTAGCTCTAAGGAATGTTAATCAGGAACATACTGGAGCGCTAGAATCCTTGTCATGTCCTTCTCTAGGGGCTGTGATAATATGGACAGATATTAATTGGTCTTTGTACACAGGTCTCCAAGACATTCACAGGTGGTCAATAAAGGAAGTCATTGCAGTTATGTCTACCTGATTGCAACATCTCCAGGGGAGAGGATTTAAGCCAGGACTTGGAAGGGTACAGGACCACATTCATCTAGAGTGTAGGCCCGCTTCCTGTCTCTGGGCAGTGAACCTTTTTTATTTTTTTTAACCTTTTAAATATAAATCTTTTCTTCTTTTACCTCTTTGTGTTTTGCAAATCTTTCCATTACTTGGATCTCTGGTTTGCCAGTGCACACCTCTGGCATGCCAGCTGTGGCGGTGCCATGCCCCTCTCCATCTATGCCTCCACCCTTACCCTATGCATACCCTAACACACAGAACTCACAGCGTGAATGCAGACTTCATAAGGTCAGGGATATTTTTTCTTTCTTTCTTGATCTATTTTCATGCCTCAAACAAGGGTTAGCCACAAATGAGCAGATGATAAATATTTGTTAAGAGAATTAATAAATAAATGGATTAATTATTGTATTACCATGATTATCGACCGATTGGGTTATTTTGAAGTTAATTCATATTTTTTCAAAATTTAGCTTTCTATAGAATAGCACTGTTCAAAATTACCATATGGTAATTTTAAATTTTCTAGTAATTGCGTTTAAAAAAATGAAAAAGAAACTGGTAAGATTATTTTTAACAATGTATTTAATTTGTTCCAGTATATACAAACTATCCTCATTTTAACAGGTAATCATATGATAATTAGTTATGAGATATTTTACATACTATTTTTATAGTCTTTTAAATTCTTTGTATATTTTACATTTACAGTACATTCAGTAGAGTTGCATTTTAAGTGTTCAGGTTGTCATTAGCACATTTGATAGTGCACTTATAGAACAGTCAAAACCTGATTTGAAAGACATAAAATTAAAGCTGAATCTTAAATTTAAGATAGGACAGTGGTTTATAGGAAACAGTATGGAATTTGAAGTTTGGTAGAACTAGTTTTGAATCCCATTTAATAGTTGTGTGACTATGAGTCAGATAATCTCAAGTCTGTTTTCTCACATGTAAATGAAAATAATCATCCAGACCTTGCTGTTGTTATCTTAGAAATAATACATTTGAAAGGTCTCCTACAGAATTTGACACATAGTAGGTGCTCAATAAAGATTTAAATAGTTATCATGTGACTATCATTGGACAGATCTCTAAAATACCTTCATGGTAGCTCCCATATACTCATTTTGTTCCCTCAGACTGGATGAAGATGGCCATGATGCACTTGACTTTGATTCACTGAAGAGGGCAAAACCTTTATTAATGTAAGTCTTTCAATGAATGTATGAGGCTGCCATCTTCCCCATCTTCTCTGGACCACTCAGGACTATTATACAATGTCTTCATTCATTTGTGCTACTATAACAAAAATCACAGTAGGTTAATTTATAAATAATAGAAATTTATTTTTTCACATTTATGGAGTTTGGTGCATCCAAGATCAAGACACTGGCATTGATGTCTGAAGAGGCCTGTTCTCTGCTTCTAAGGTGGAGCCTTGTTGCTATATCCTCCAGGGGAGAGAAATGCTGTGTCCTCACATGATGGGAGGAGGAGAGGCAGAAAGAGAAAAACTCTCTCTGAAGCCTCTTTTATAAGGATATTAATCTATGCATGAAGGTGGAACTCTCATGACTTAATCACTTCCCCAAAGACATTATCTCTTAATACCACCATGATGGAGATTGAACTTCAACACAAATATTGCAGAGGACACACATTCAAACTACTACAAGACAGATACACTTCTAGCACATCTGTGTCATTGTATATATTTTGTCTCTATTTCATATACAGCTAGTATTTACTTCACTATTATGGCTGAAATAAAACCAAATATAAAAGTGATTGCAATAACTATGAATGGATTACATTCCTGAAATGAGCCAGATTTAGGAAAATGTACTGTTACTTAATCTGATTGCCTATTGCTGAGTCAGAGAGACTAGATCACATCTGTGAATATATTTATAAGTGAGGGAGCCAAGTTAGCTTTCTCTGAAGGAAATGCACACTTTCACTATTAACTATCTTGCTGCAGGAAATGATATAGGACTAGATTTACAGGCAAGAGCTTTTCCCTTTTTCTTCTTGTATCTTTCATTTTGAATTGGTAGTGGATTGTATTTACTGAATATATCTTCTATGGTTCTTAACTGCTTTAAAATATTCATATTTTTGTGTTTTTTGCATAGAATTTTGAAAATATCTCCAGGTTTCTAGTGCTGTCGTTTCTTCTTTAGTTGAGTTAGTTTTACTATTTATGCTATTATTCTTCATTTTTAGAATCATTTTTAATTTCCAAGAATTCTGCTTCTTTTCTAGCAGACTGCTCTCTTGTTTTACATATGTTTCTGAGGATACTAATCATAATTATAAAACTCATGTGATTCTTCACTATAATCTCTTTCTTAATGCTTAGTTTTAATGTTCTTTTTATTTTCCTGCCATTCTTTAAAGCTATTTTCTTTAAATGTTTATGGGAAAATCTTAGTCATCTGTTCATAGTATAAAATTCTTAAAAGAGCAGTTATTTTTATTTTTCTGGAATATACCTTTTTTCATCATCACTGAATATTCTGTTTCCCTGGAAGCAAATTTAGATTCTGATTGAATTTTGAGCTTATGTGAAAGTACAAGGTGGGAACACACTCAATCAGCCTGTCTTTCTTTTTTGGTGTGTGGTAAGTAGCTTTCTCAATTTGAGACATCCCTTAGCTTCAGTTTGGCTCCAGTGTTTACACTGGGAATATCCAACAGCTGATTCACTACGTTATTCAGAAAATGATTCTTATGTGTTTAGCTGGAAGGAAAACATCAGAGCCAGAAGCACTGAGAGTAAGGGACTGTTGCAGCTGTTCTACAGACTCTTAATCAATTATCTCACTGACCATCCAGCTTTGGCTTCTAGCCTCTGCTTCATCTGATTGGGATAATTCCAGGTATCTGTTAGGAAAACATTGTTTTTAAGCAATCCTGTCTTTTACCACTTTTTTGGTAGCTTTTTCCCATTTCTCTTTTTTTCTGTCTTCATCGAAGTATGATTGACAAATGAAAATTGTATACACTTAAGGTGTGCAGTGTGGTGATTTGATATACATAATATGCATATATGCTGTGAAATGTTTATCACATGCTAATTGTCATATTCATCATCTCCCATAGTTACACTTTGTGTGTGGTGAGAACAATTAAAATCTACTCTCTCAGCAAATGAGAAGTACCCAATATAATATTATTAACCATGCTATAAGTCTCCAGAATTTACTCATCTTATAATTGAAATTTTTTCCTTTGACCACCTCCACATTTCCCTCACACTCACCAGCCCCTGGTAGCCACCATTCTACTCTCTGTTCTCTGTTTTTATAAGTTGTACTTTTTTAGATCCCACATACATATACAGTCATACTTTGAAAACATACAAGCAAGCAATCAATTCTAAACCACCACAATAAAAGAAATATCACAAAAAAGTCAAATCACACAAATTTTTAATTTTCCCAATGCATTTAAAAGTTATATTTACATGACATTGTAGTCTGTTATGCTTATAAAAAGCATTCTATCTAAAATACAATATGCATATCTTAATTTTAAGAAACTTTATTGCTGAAAATGCTATCACCAGTGACTTCAGAAAGTCATAATCATTTTATAGGTGAAGGTTATTGCCTTGATATTGATGGTTGCCAACTCATCTAGGTGGTGGTTGTGGAAGGTTGGGGTGATTGTGGCAATTTCTTCTTTTTTTCCTTTTTTTTGGACAATTTCTTAAAAATAAGAAAACAATGAAGTATGCCACATCGATTGACTTTTTCTTTCATGAATGATTTCTCAGTAGCATACACTACTGCTTGATAGGATTTTTCCACAGAACTTTCAAAATTAGGGTCAATCCTCTCAAACCCTGCTACTGATTTATCAAATTATTTTATATAACATTCTAAATCCTTTGTTGTCATTTCAATAACATTCACAACATCTTCATCAGGAGTAGATTTTATCACAAGAAACTAATTTCTCTGCTCATCCATAAGAAGCAGCTCTTTATCAAAAAAAATTGATCATTAGATTATAGTAATTCAGTCACATCTTCAGACTTCACTTCTAATTCCAGTTCTCTTGCCATTTCTACCACATTTTTAGTTACTTCTTCTATTGAAGCTACTTCTTCTATTTCTTAAATAATAAAACTTGAAATGCAAAATTATTCCTGGGTCTGTACTCTGAAGAATGGATGCTGAGTTATCAGACATGAAGATGACATTAATCTCTGAGTGGGTGACTGAGTTATCAGACATGACATTAATCAGTGCTCTTGGGTGACTAGATGCATTGTCAATAAGCAGTGATATTTTGAAAGAAGTCTTTTGTTCTGAGCAATAGGTCTCAACAATGGGCTTAAAATATTCATCAAACCATGCTGTTAAATGTACTTTTGTCCAGGTTTTGTTATCATTTGTATAACACAGGCAAAGATGATTTAACATAATCCTTAAGGGTCCTAGAATTTTCAGAATGACCAATGAGCACTGGCTTCAACTTTTAAAATAACAAGCTGAGTTTACCCCTAATCAGTGAGTCAGCCTGCTCATTGAAGTTTCGAAGTGAGGCATTTACTTTTCCTCTCTCACTATATAAGTCCCAGGAGGCATCTTCTTCCAATATAAGGGTGTTTTGTCTACATTGAAAATATGTTGTTTAATGTAACCATCTTCAACAATGATCTTAGCTAGATCTTCTGGATGACTTCCTGCAGCTTCTGCATCAGCATTTGCTGATTTACCTTGTACTTTTATGTTATAGAGACAGCTTTCCCCCTTAAATCTCAAGAACCAGCCTCTGCTAGTTCCAAACTTTTCTTCTGCATCTTCCTTACCTCTATCAACCTCCATAGAATTGAAGAGAGTTAAAGTCTTGATCTGGATTAGGTTTTGGCTTAAGGAAGTATTATGGCTGGTTTGGTTTTCTATCCAGACCACTAAAACTTTCTGTGAATCAGCAATATGCTTGTTGCATGTTATTTATGTGTTCACTGGAGTTTTTAGATTTCCTTTGAGAATGCTTTTTTTTCTCTTTTTTTTTTTTTTTTAATTTACAGCTTGGATGTTTGGCTTAAGAAGGCTTAGCTTCTGGCCTATCTCAGCTTTTGACATGCCCTCCTCACTAAGCTTAAATAGTTTTTAGCTTTTGATTTAAAGAAGGAGATATGTGACTCTTCCTTTCACTTGAACACTTAGAGGCCATTGTAATTAATTGATTTATTTTCAATATTGTTGTGTCTCAGGGAATAGGAAGGCTTGGAGAAGGGAGGAGAGATTGGGGAATGGCTGGTTTATCGAGCAATCAGCATGCACAAACACTTATCAAGTTCACTGTCTTGTATCGGCATGATTGGTAGCTCCCCAAAACAGCTACCATAGTAATGTCAAAGATCATTGATCACAATCACCATAATAGATGTAATAATAATGAAAAAGTGTGACATATTCTGAGAATTACCAAAAAGTGACACAAAGACATGAAGTGAGCACATACTTTTGGTAAAATGACTTTGATAGACTTGTTCAATGTAGGGTTGTCACAAACCTTAAATTTGTAAAAAAATTCATTGTCTATGAGGCATAATTGTTTGGAAAAAATCTGTTTTTACTCTTCTCTCATAACACAACAATCAACATAAGACTTCTGTGACTCAATGTGTGTTTTTTATTTTTTTTCCCCTACATACAAGCAAGCAATCAATTCTGGAGTGAATACCAACTGAGTATCCTCTAATTCAATTCTAACACAATCTACCTGGAGTTAATATCCAATCCTACTTTTTGAACATTCCATCCCCAAACTAGCCCCTAACTTGGGATGCTAATCACTAGCCCCATGTTGTTTTACTTGTGCTTCTGACTAACTGACTAGGTTAGGGATCCCATGACTCATGGGTTGATTAATTTATGAGAGCAGCTCAGATAATTCATGGCAACACTTACATTTACTGATTTATTATGCAGCTTATTACAAAAGATACAGATGAAGAATTGAATAAGAAAGGCATGTAGGAAGGAGTTTCCTCCGAGAATCTTCATGTATTCAGCTATCGGGAGACTTCAGTGGATAGGCATGATTGAAGCATATGCAATTGTGTAAAAATGTGATTGAACACAGGGTATAATCTAACACTAATAGATGTGGGGTGGCGGGGGGAGGATAAACCAGCGTGGCCTATCTGTACAGATTTTTTTTTTGTCCTCTCTGTGTTGCATTTCCTTCTTTCAGGGTATGAGGCAGGATCCCTTCTGAAACTAGGGTCTTATGACTTATAATAAGAGCAGGTAGACCAGATAATTTATTTATAACCAGTTCCAATACAGAAAGGAGGAGGAAAGGAGACAGAAGAAGGTCAGAGAGAGGAGGGAGAGAGAGAGAGAAAGAGAGAGAGAGAGAGAGAGAGAGAGAGAGAGAGAGAGAATGAGAGAGCGAGCGCTGAGACCCAAAGTGTCCCAATATTTTAACAAGGGTTAAAGGAGTTATCAGCCAGAAACCACGGATGAATATTATATCAGAGCAATAAAGTGAAATGCAAACAAAATGAAGTCTGTCTGTAATATTATGCAATATTTGCCTTTCTGTGTGCTTGGTTTTTTCACTTAGCATAAATTGTCCTCTGTCTTCCATCATTTTGTTTTTAGGTTTATCACCTCTGTTGGAGTCAACTGTTGATATAATTTTCTTTGCTTCATATTATCTATAAAGTTCTCAGCATTCTCTTCTATTCATGGCTTTGTTCTTTTTTGTTGTAGATTTATTTTGTATATCTTTTATCATTTCAAAGTGATTGGGGAATGATGGAAGGTAAGCACACATGCTCATTGGCTTTCCATTTTAACCATAGAATTCAGGTATTTCTTACATTCTTCCAAATTTTAGCTTTTCAACTTTAAAAAGTTTACAACCTTTTCTTTTATAATTATATATGAGGCAGTAATTATATGCCAATAATTTTTTTTAACTTTGAAAAGAGTCGCATTGATTTAACTACTTGACAAATAATGTTTGACCAGTGCTTACATGTTTGCTATGGAATTAAAATATGGTTGAAGGTGAATGACTGATACCATTCTAATTCTGAAGATATACTTACATAAGTGATGCCTGCCTGATTTACTTTCAGAATGCTGTTCTCATTAAGTTCCCTGAGAATTACTACCATCATCAGGTCTAAAATTCTCAAGTTTTCTTTTTTCTTCTTTTTTACTGAAGCTGAAATTAGTAAATCTGGCATTTAAAAATAGCATATCAGGCTTCCAACATTTTTCTTACTTTTTTCCTTTTGTTTTAACCAATTTCTAGCAGTCATTGTACTATTATGCTTGCATTCATGTTATTGAAATTATCTCTACTTAACTGATAAGAAAACTAGTGGTTCTAGACATTAAATATTTTGCCCCAATTTAACATCATAAATAGTTAGCAGATCCAGGTCTCATAATCCAAAATTCTTGTTTCCTTTCCTATGTTACACTAAGAATTATTTTGTGCATGCGTAGTAAATTGATTTGGGCAGCTACTAGTATCACTACTGAGAACATTTTTCTGGTTTGTCAATTTCTAGGATAAGAGAATACTTTAAAAATTTTTTTCATTTTAAATATGTGAGGTACAATTCAGGGTTAGGTATACAAATGTTCATTATGCAGGTACCCTTGTTGATGAGGTGTGCCCCCACACCCCTGCAGTTAAATCCTTCATTTTCAGAGATGTATACCTCATTGTGAATGATAAGACCTTTGGATACATTTTTCTAAACATTAACTTTTTAAATTTTTGAATTGACCAGTAGATATACCTTGGTAACTCTTATAGTAAAATAAACTACTATTTGAGTGGAGAAGAAAGTAATTTATGAACAAGTCAAGGAGGCCCACTCTCATCCCTCCTGTTCAACATAGTTTTGGAAGTTCTAGCTAGAACAATCAGAGAAGAGAAGGTAATCAGGGGTACCCAACAGGAAAAGAGGAAATAAAAGAGGAAATCAAGTTATCTCTCTTTGTAGATGGTATGATTCTATACCTCGAAAATCCAAGAGAATCTGTCAAAAACCTCCTTGCACTGATAAAGGACTCTGGCAAAGTCTCAGGGTATAAAATAAATGTGCAAAAGACAATTGTATTTCCATACATCAATAATAAACAAATAGAAACCCAAATGAAAAAGCACAATTCTATTTACAATAGCCACAAAAAAATGAAATACCTTGGCATCTTCCTAACCAGAGATGTGAAAGACCTTTACAATGAAAACTACAAAACACTGCTCAAATAAATCAAAGATGACACAAACAAGTGGAAAAATATTCCATGCTCATGGATTGGAAGAATCAACATTGTTAATATCTCCAGTCTACCTAAGGCAATCTACAGATTTAATGCAATACCCATCAAATTACCAGCAACATTCTTCTCAGACCTAGAAACAACAATACAGGAATTCATATGGAAACAAATGACCAAGAATAGCCAAAGCAATCCTCAGCAAAAACAAACAAAAAAACCCCAACAACAACACCAAAAACAAAGCAGGAGGTATCATACTCCCAGACTTTAAACTTTATTATAAAGCTACAATAATCAAAACAGCTGGTATTGGTATAAGAACAGGCATATAGACTAACGGAATAGAATTGAGATTCCAGAAGCAAAACCTCAATTTCTCAACCAACTCATCTTTGACAAAGTCTCCACTACCAACAATCACTGGCGAGAGGAGAACGTATTCAGTAAATGGTGCTGGGAAAACTGGCTGACCATATGCAGAAGATTGAAACAGGACACCTACCTATTCCCATATACAAAAATCAACTCTAAATGGATCAGAGACTTAAACATAAAACCTCAAACTATAAGAACTTTAGAAAATGCAGGAGATACTCTTATGGAAATTGGAACTGACCACCAATTCCTGATTAAAACCCCAAGTGCCCATGCCATAAGAGATAAGATAGACAAGTGGGACCTTGTCAAACTGACAAGCTTCTGCAAAGTCAAAGAAACCATCAAGAGAGCAGAGAGACAGCCCACAGACTGGGAAAAAATATTTACCAACTCTATGTCTGACAAAGGCCTAACATCTAGGATCTACAAGGAACTCTAAAGTGCTGAAAAGAAAAAAACAAACAGCCCTATTAGAATGTGGGCAAAAATATGAATAGACACTTCTTAAAATAAAACATATAAGCAGTCAACAGATACGTGAAAAAATGTTCAGCCTCACTAGTCATCCAAGAAATGAAAATTAAAACGACACTGAAATACCACCTCACTCCAGTCAGAATGGCCATCATCAATTTCAAAAAAAAAACCAACATGCTGGAGAGGATGTGGTGAAAAGGGAATAATACTTCTACACTGTTGGTGGGAGTGTAAACTAGTACAACCTCTATGGAAAACAGTGTGACAATTACTAAAAGTTCTAAAAATCAACCTTCCATATGACCCCGCAATCCCCCTACTGAGAATATACCCAGAAGAACTCAAACCACTCTATAAAAAAGATACCTGCACATGTATGTTTATCGCAGCATTGTTCACAATAGCAGGAACATGGAACCAACCATACTGCCCATCAAAAGAGGACTGGATAAAAAAAATGTGGTACATATTCACAATGGAATATAACACAGCCATAAAGAACAAAATCATGAACTTTGCAGCAACCTGCATGGACTTAGAGTCTATAATTCTGAATGATCTCTCACAGAAACAAAGAACTGAGTATCACATGTTCTCACTCATAAGTGGACCTTGAACAACTACCGGAATACTATAAGAAAAAGATTAGGCCGGGCTCGGTGGCTCAACCTGTAATCCTGTGCTTTGGGAGGCTGAAGTGAGTGGATTGCCTGAGCCCATGGGTTCGAGACCCGCCTGGGCAGTGAGACCTCATCTCTACAATAAATCAAAAAATTAGTTGGGTGTGGTAGCGCGTGCCTGTAATTCCGGCTACTCGGAAGGCTGAGGCGGAAGGATTGCTGGAGCCCAGCAGGTCGAGGCTGTGGTGGCTGGGAGCGGCCACTGCACTCCAGTCTGGGTGACAGAGTGAGACTCCAACTCAAAAAAAAAGAAAAAGATTGACAGTAGTGTGGAGGTGTGACACTGCGGGGGTGTGAGGGGATGGGGAGGTGGGATTGGCAGTAGTGAGAAACTGCCTGGGGAAGGGGAGGCACACCTCATCCACAAGGGGACCTGCACAATGAATATTTGTATACCTAACCCTGAATTGTACCCCACAATTTTAAAATTAAAAAAATTTAAAGTAAAGAACAAAAAAGAAAGTAATTTATGACTTGCAGTCATAAATGTAAAAAATAACTGCAGATAGTTTCTGAAATTTTGATTGAAAACAAACCTCTGTGTGCATGGGTACCATGTGTTCACAATTTCAACCCAGGGCAAATTTGTATAACTGAATTGTAATTCTTGGAAGTCATGGGTTTTTGTTGCATTCCCTGGCTTATATCACTGTGTTTCAGCTTCCTATAACTATTGAATAGTAAAATGTTTATTGCAATTTGTCATAGTAAAAACTTATTTACATTCTTAACATATGGGTCTATTTCACATTGTGACAGGAGAAAGAGAATACATAAAGATGTGTTATTTACCTACGTTGCTTTTAATCAGAAAGCAAAATAAATGTAGTGGTGAAAAAAATCTCATAAAGTACAAGTAGATTGTCTGATGTTTTTACTTCATAAGTAAAAATGATAGGCTTCTATTTCATAAATATAATTAAAATAGATACCTGATAACTAAACTATGCATGTCTATCCTTTGTAAGTAAGCATAAGGATCATATCAAACAAAAGGGGATCATTAGAGATAAATAAATTCTCTGTATTCAGGCATATTATCTTCTCTCTGTTTTATCTGTTGTCATAGTAATGGTTGACTTCATGTGGCCTGACTCAGCTACTTGGCAACCAAAGAGAAAAGAAGTGTCCTTTTTTCTGTAATCTGCTGCTAGAGGTGATATCTTTAGATTGTGCAGTATAAAGAGGTGATGCTCAAACCTACTTGATTTTCTTTTGTGATTGCAGAAAAATCAATAATTATCAACTAGATACAGGGCAGTTGTCATTTTAAGGATTGGGTGGTAATTTCTATAGGTGAAGAACAGAAGTGTTTTAAGAACGTCTAGGGTTTCTTGGTAAAAATAGAATAAACTTTCAATCATTATTTGTCCAAACATTTTTATGTGTAACTTAGAAATAAGCAAAGACATAGAGAATATGAGATTTTTTTAATAGAGAAATATTTTATGAATGCCTAAAATTCAATTATAGTTTTCTGTATCTTCTTATATTACATTATGTAGTCCTTAATTATATTAAGATAGATTTTTTCCCTATGTGAAATAAATTTATAAAAATTGTTTGCTAAAATAAAAATGGAGTCAGGCATGGTAGCTCATACCTGTAATTCTAGCACATGGGAGGCTGTGATGGGAGAATTGGTTGAACCCAAGTTTGAGACCAGCCTGGACTACCTAGTAAGACCTCATCTGTACAAAAAAATAAAAATAAAAAAATTAGCCATGTGTGGTGACACATGACTGAGGTCTTAGCTACTTGGGGTACCTGAGCTCAGGAAGTCAAGGCTGTGATGAGCTGCAATCATGCCACTGCACTTCAGCCTGGGTGACAGAGTGAGACCCCAATTTAAAAAAAAAAAAAAGGACAAAGAGTACCCATTTTCAACCGAGTGTGAGTGTTTGATATTGGTTTTCTTCAAAATAACGTAGTAATGGATTGGTAAAAATTTTGTTTGTATACTTTTCTATGTGGACCATGTTGAAAATTTAAAAGTTACATGGAATAAAGTCACAAATAAGACATTATTTTTGCATGGCCTTGTACAAACTGAGAAACAACATCAAATAAACCTTTAAACAATTAACTTAAAACATTACTCAGTTCTAACTTCAGTTATTCAGTTTCTAATTCCTGAGTAAAATAGATTTAGATGTCGGGTTTTTCAAGTGATTTCCACTCAGTAGACTACACACCATTATCAACAGCTTTATGCTCTCCAGGGAATATCAGCAGGGCCTGAAAGTGGTCCCTGCAAGGGAAAAACAAGGAAAAGTTATCTTTTTAAAAAAATTTCCCATTTCACTATTATAGATAAATTTACTGATTTATCTAGAAAATAAGCACTTACGAATATAAAGATTTATCCAGAGATAAATCTGGAACAGAGAACACAACTATGAACAGAAGCAGAAACCGGAGAGTAATGCATGGGTGATATGTACGTGGTACGTACACTACCAGTAACTTCTCCTCTGCCCATGGCTGTCTTAATATGCACATGAGGACACCCTTACCTTTGAGTCCAGGCTTCACCTAACAATTTAACAGAGTGGTCCTGGAAACAACTTCTGGCATTTTCCTACTGTATCCGCTTATTTTATTTTTACTTTATTGAATGAAAATAACTGGGAAGGGCAACTGAGCATTTAAAAAACTGACATGTGGTCAACCCCTCCTTCTTCTCCACACCACTGATTTGATTATGTTTTTAGTCTTCCAATATTTTCGCCTCATGCAAGTAACTTGATTGATCATTTAAAGATTATCTCATACGCAAATGTTTAGCCACTTTACTGTTGTTTGTCTCAAGTCTGTCATCTGTGAGTTCTGCATTTCAAGAATGCTGAATCAGATTAGTACAACATCAAATGCTTGAAGTTTCCTGGAAAAATGACCCTTTGTTAATACAAGGCGTTGCTATTCGCTTTTTAAAAATGACACAGTCCCTTTGAGTCTTAGTCTCTTTAAAATTTGAAATGTCGGAGGCCTCAGTATTGATCTTGGCTTAAATATAGGTCTGAATTTATCAAACATTTTAAAGCAAATTAGAAGTTAGGATGAGAGCAGGGCCAAAATAACTAAAACAAAACTTTAACTTTTCTCTGTTGTTCCAGAGAGTGTTTCCTTATTTTGCCAATAGTTTTGAACATTTGGTCCTTCCACCAATGATGAAATTCAGACAGGCAATTGTAGAATTCCTCATTACCCTCTGAAGATAAAATGTCTTCAAGTTTGTGATATTTTTATTTTATTTGACCTTACCTTTATTGCATCTAGGTTATCAGCAAACTTTATTGCCTGTGTTTTTATTTGTGAAATGAGGGGGAGGAGAATTTTATATGATTATTGTGATGTTAAATATAATAGCATGCATTAAAAGCCTGAAAGGGCTTAATGCTAAATGTTCAATAAGTGGTAGTTTCCTTCCTGCTTTCCAACCTCCAGATATGGAAAGATCTTTTTGTAGTCACTTGATCTATTCTTTACTGCATCATTAGCCATTGTTGCATTATAAAGCACTCCAAACCCTTTAAGTAATTACCATTTTAAAAATTTCTCATGAAGATAAAGCCATGTTGTTCTAATCTCTGCTAGGTTTGGCTAATCTCATTTGGATTGATCATGCCGTCAGTGATGAGTCAGCTGAGGAAGACTAAACAGAATGTGACCTTAAATCTGATTTCTGTCTCCTATCCTTTCAGCAGTCCAGCCAGATAGCGGGTATCTAAGAACATATAATCCTAATTGTGTAAGGCAGCAAAAATAAATAAATAAATAAATAAACAAACAAATAAGTAAATAAATGAGCATGTGCTTGTTAAACTTGGGTCACATTTGCTAATATCCCACTAATTGAAGTAAGTCACATGGATGAGCTCAAAATCAGTGTGGAAGCACTGAAAAGTTGCAGGAAAAAAGCATGAAAAATCAGGGCCATCAGTACAATTAATAGACTACCTCTACAAAGACCCTTTTAATGAGTCAAGGTTTGATCAGAGAATTGGAACTGCTGCAATTCATCACCAGAAATAGAATTAGTGTTTTACTTTTTGAGTTAAACCTTACACAACTGTGGGATTCACTGAAATAGGCTATGCAGCTCTCTCTGTCTTGTGTTGATTCTGAAGGCATTTTGGTCAGCCAGAGTGCCATGCAAGAAGGCAAACAGGATGTTGAAAGTCAACAACAAGGACGCATAAAAGTATACTGGAATCCACACTTGCCTCTCACTACCTTTAATCTTGGGGTGGTGGGTTACTTGAACAGAAAGGTTGTGTCCTTTACCACAAGCTACACCTACCCTTAACCCAATAATCAGTTAGGTAGAATTATGTAGGAGCTGAAGGAGTTGCTGGATTAGTTATTGCCCTAGTTTATTGCTGAGCTGCTACAGTGCCTGATGCTCTATATCAAGTTTTGGAGTACACAAAAATGGCTATTGCTTCACTTCTGTCTTCTAAATTGCACACAAATGTCTTTTGTGGGCAAAATTAATCTGGAGTGCATTAGAGTGGGAAATTCTGGGAAATGTATTTTCAGTTTAGTCTCCTCTATTGTTTCATTGAAATCTCTTTTTTGTCTCAAATCACTTTGTATTTATTTATTTGGTAGACATGAGGTCTCACCATGTTGTCCAGGCTGGTCTGAAACTACTGACCTTAAGTAATCTTCCCACCTCAGCCTCCCAAAGTGCTGGGTCTATTGATGTGAGCCACCATATGGGGCTTCACTTTATATTTGATTATGCAGAACTGGTCTTTTTAAGGTTTGTCATATTCAACTACTCTCCCTAAAAGAGTTTAAATTGCTAATTCACTCAGTATGGCAGAAGTGATACAAAAACTCAGTTAGATCATAGTATCTGAATATTTGATTGTTTTTAACTACTTTGCCCATCTCATAATTCCCCCATGAAATACCCCCATGAATTCCACTTTGCTTCCAGATTAGAACATGCTTTGCCAACTTTAATAACAAGAGATGTTTTATAAATGTGAACATTGAGACTGAGAATTTAATTTTTAAATTAATGATTGCAACTCTAAGTCACCAAGGGGACAGATAAACCAACCAAGTGTATTAGAGATTTTTTAATCATTTAAGAGAAGAAATTACTGCAGTGACTGAATAATTAAGTGTCTTAATTAATGACAAATTTTAGTGAACTCTGACTTCTGTGTAAATTCCCACAATTGAATATGTAGAAATAATTCTTAATAAGGAAATAGTAGACTCTCTAACTTAAAAGCAACCAATGATCTAATAGTATTTACTGCTATTTCTCATTAAAATATTTGGCTATAGTAGTAATGACTAGCCAATTCACAAAAAAAAAGACCATACTTCCATTTGTATGTATGTATATATGTATGTCACTCATTTCTCTGTCTATATTTTAGTGAAAGTTCTTGGCTTGAGGAAGAGGAAAGTTTGCTTTTATTTTTAAAGGGAAATGAAGTCATTATAATACAAGCAAATAATACTGAGAAAAAGAGTCCAAATGGAATTGTTAATGAAGGTGGAATTTATGAAGAGTTCACCTTAAAGGTAATGTCTTACCTATGGATAGTTGTATGCATAAGGAGAGATAACTGAATT
Organism: Carlito syrichta; assembly: GCF_000164805.1. Taxonomy (NCBI): domain Eukaryota; kingdom Metazoa; phylum Chordata; class Mammalia; order Primates; family Tarsiidae; genus Carlito; species Carlito syrichta. Next base: position 450,089 of record NW_007260058.1, on the reverse strand, counting down.
TCTTTTTTCTCTTTATCATGATACATGTTTCATAATGACATAGCAGGATAGCATATATGTGGTTATTCTATTGTAACTATCCACAGGTAAGATGTTATGGTTAAAACATATAAAATTTCATTTACCATCTTAACCATTGTAAGTATATTATTCAGTAGTGTTAATTATATTCACATTGTTGTGCAACAGATCTATAGAACTTTTTTGTTTTGCAGAACTGAGATTCTAAACCTATTGAATAACATACCATTTTTCCCTCCCTCCAGCCCTTGGCAACCATCATTCTACTTTCTGTATCTATGGGTTTAATTACTTTAGATAGCTTATATAAGTGAGATCAAACAGTACTTCTCTTTCTTTATTGACTTATTTTACTTAGCATAAGGCCCTCCAGTTTGACCCATGGTGTAGCATGTGACAGAATTTCCTTTTCCAGGCTGAATAATATTCCATTAGATGTACATGTCACATTTTCTTTATCCATTCATTAACTGCTGAACCTTTGAATTTCTTCCAACTCTTGGCTACTGTGATTAACACTGTAATAAACATGAATGTGTAAATATTTCTTCAATATTTTGCTTTCCATTTTAAAATATATGACCAGAAGTTGAGGTCATATGGTAGTTCTGTTTTTAATCTTTTGAAGAGACTTTATACTATTTTTCATAGTGAGTGGCTGCAACATTTAATATTCCCAACAGTGTACAACGTTCTAATTTCTCCATATTCTCACCAATACTTGTTATTTTCTGGGTTTTTGCTTTTGTTGTTATTATTTTTGATAGGGGCCATCCTAACAGATTTGAAGTGATATCTCGTTATGGTTTTTGTTGGCATTTTTCTAATGCTTAAAAATGTTGAAAATCTTTTTATTTTCTTGATGGACATTTGTATATTTTCTTTAGAGAAATGTCTATTCAAGTCTATTGCCTATTTTCTTAATATTTTAGATTGATCACCTTATCAGATGTCTGATTTGCAAATATTGTCTCCCATTCTGTGGGTTGCTTTTCACTCCGTTGATTGTTCCTTTTGGTGTTTAAAACTTTTCTCGTTTAATGTAGTTTCACTTACCTATTTTTGCTTGCACTTTTGATGTTATATTCAATAAATCATTGCCACATCCAAAATTATTACTTTTTATTTCTTTATTTTTTATTTTAAAGATGTCAGTCACAATTCAAGATTAGGTACACAAGTGGTCATTGTACAGGTAAAGTTTGGGTCTCCCTTTGGTCCCTACTTTGCCTGGTTTGAGATCAGGTACACTAACTGATGTTGAGTACCCCCTCCCCCACCCCAACAGTATCCTGCTACTGCCAATCCCTTTCTTATGGTATTATGGTATTTCAATTCTCTGTCACTGATGAAGCTGAGCTTGGCTGGGTAGGAAATTCTTGGTTGAAATGATTTGTCTGAGGACTTTGAATATTGGACACCAGTCCCTTCTAGCTTGTAGTGTTTCTCCTGATAGATCTGTTGCTATTCTGATTGGTTTTCCCAGGTAGGTAGTCTGACCTTTCTCTCTTGCTACCTTTAGGATTTTTTCTTTTGCACCTACTTTGTGTAGGCAAATTACTATGTGTCTAAGGCCTAGTCTTCTTATTTGATTTATTGTGGGGGTTCTCTATATCTCTTGTGTTTGGATGGTCACATCTCTGGTGAGATGCGGCAAGTTTTCTTGAATAACCTCCTGGTGTACTTGCTCCAAGGTGTTCTCCATTTCCCTTTCTTTTCCTTTAATACCAGTCAGTTATAGTTTTGGACACTTGATATAATTGCACATCTTATGCAGGCTTTGTTCTTTCTTTCTGAGTTTTTTTTTCTAAGTTTTTTAGAGATCAGGTTAATTCCATGTTTTGGTCCTCAAGTTCTGAGATTCTTTCTTCTCCTTGATTAACTCTGCTTTCCTTGCTTGTCATCTTGTTATTCATTTCCTGGATGAAATTTTTTATGACCAAAATCTCTGTTATAAGTTATTTAAGTGTTGCATCTTGTCTTCATTGAGTCTTATTCACTGTTTCCATCCAATCCTTAATCCTTGTTGTATTCTGGGGGCAGTTGCTGGTGACTTTCATTGTTTGGACTCTGAGGTCTGATTTTTCAGGCATGTTCCCTTTGTTACATTGGAAATTACCTGTGTCCTTCCATTGATTTTTCCCCATTTGTGACAGATCTCTTTCTTTTCTCTTTAGTTCCATTATACAGCAGCAGTGGGAAAGTCTTTCATTTCTGATGTTTGCTTGGCTCTCTATTCTTCCCTGATCAGGACTCTGGATTTGTTCTATTTTGAAATGGTGCTGTGGGTGGGAAGGTTTGCTGTTTCTTGTAGTTTTGAGAGTTGAATAAGATGGAGACTGGGGAGCTAGTATTTATTTATTTATTTATTTATTTTATTTTTGAGTTGGAGTCTCACTCTGTCACCCAGACTGGAGTGCAGTGGCCAGTCCCGGCCACTGCAGCCTTGACTTGCTGGGCTCTGGTGATTCTTCTGCCTCAGCCTTCCAAGTAGCTGGAACTACAGGTGTGCACTACCACGCCTGGGTCATTTTGATTTATTGTAGAGATGAGGTCTCACCGAGTTGCCCAGGTGGGTCTCGAACCTGTGGGCTCAGGCAATCCACTCACCTCAGCCTCCCAAAGGTGCGGGACTACAGGTTGAGCCACCGAGCCTGGCTGGGAAGCTAGTATTTAGAAACTACTTGCAAATCACAATGTTCGCTGATTGTGGTATGGGTTCCCTGAGACCCATCTCCACTTCCACTCTATATGATGATGCAATGGGTATGTGTGTGTACTCCCTGAGTCCAAGATACAGTAACAGCAATTAGGAGAACAGAAAAGGAGAATGAAATAAGAAAAATAATTTAAAATACATGGAACAATAAAAGAATAAACCAAAGTAAAAAAATAATTTAACATAGACACACACATATACACACATGCACACCAAAACAAACTGTAATAACAACATGGAAAAAAAAAACCCAGGGAAACACATACACACTCACCCAACACAAAATGAAAGGAGAAGGAAAAGAGAAAACAATAAAAGAAAAGAAAAAAGAAAAAGAAAAGTAAAGAGAAAAAAAATAGGGATTCACATATATATTCACACACACATTAAACTAAAAAAAAGAGAACAAAAAAGCAAAAACAAACTAACAACAAGAAAACTGAATGAAGAGCATGCAATCATTCATGTGCACACATAAACAGAAAACAAAAAACAAAAGAAGAAGAAAAAATAAATGGGAAGGGGAGTGTTGTCTGTTGAAACCTCACATACACATTCTTGTACAAAGGAAAAATATTAAAAAGGTTTAAAAAGTAACAGACAAAACAAAACCTGCCCTCTTGTTGCAGGTTCTGTAAGTGTTTTTTCTCTGCATCTTCTCTGCTGTCTCCTGCAGAGCTTTGGCCCCATTTATAGTCTCCCCAGTGTCCTGCCCAGGGAAGGAGGAGAGGGCATTTCTTTCCCCCCACTCTAATATGTTCAACAAGATCCCCTCCAGTGGGGAGATGCAGGATTGCCTCTTTCCCAGGTACTGGTGGGGATCACCCCAGCCCGACTTATCCTGAACTGAAGTCCTCTTACTGTATCTGATATAGACTCTACCTGGGTTTGTTTCTCTCAGTCATGCCCCAGCTGTGTCAGTCTAATGTTCAGAGGATTGCTGGGGAGGAGGGGATTGGGTCAGCCCCAGACTCTCCACTGACCTCTTTGGAGGTATTCTTCGTCCTTTTCTGGTCATACTCTTTGTACCACGGCTGAATCATGGTAGGGAGTGGAGTGCCTGAAATTCAGCACTTATTCTGTCCCTCTGGAGTTCGTGCTTTCAGGATATTCCCTCTAGGTCACGATCAACCCTTCCCTCAATCATTAACTGTCAGTCACAGAGATCAGGTCTGTTACTCCATGGTGAGCAAGCCAGAGTACTTTCTTGCCCTATTTTCAAGATGGTGGTAAGGTGACTTTTTCATCTTCTCCAGTGGGGTTCTGCCTTTGGGCTCCCTTGCTGTGCTCCCTCCACAGCACTTGCTGCCAGTGTCCAGCCAGGAAATGCAGTTGTGAAACAGAGCCTGGAGTCAGCAGTTTCTCCCAGCAACTTTTTCCCAGGAAGTTCTTTGAACAACGGTGCTCAGCTTCTGCACCCTGGGAAGCACTAGGGACCAAGCAGAGCAGCTGCAGCACCAGCAGTTTCACCAAGAGAGCCCTGGCCACTTCCTCCCAAAGCCCCACTCAGTCAGTTTCTCCCAGTAGCTTCTTCCTTGGAAGGACTTTGTTGATTTTTTAAAAAAGGGTACTTGGCTTCTGTGCCCTGGGAAGTGCTAGGGTTCAGGCAGAGCAGCTGCAGCACCAGATGCTTCATGAGGAGGGCCATGACCACTTGCTCCCAAGCCCTCATTCAGTCATTCACTTACATGCCTACTTACTCAGCAACATGTATGCAAAATTTTCTATACAGTCACTCACACTGGGACTCACATAATCTGACTGGCTTTGCTATCATCTTCCTCTAATTTCTCCAAGTCCAAAATTATAAAAAAGTTTTCTCTATATTTTCTTCTGGAATTTTATATATCTTGGTCATATATTTAGGTTTTAGTTCAGTTTGAGTTACTTTTTCCATATAGTATAAAATAAGGGTTAAATCTCATTCTTTTCACGTGAATGTCTAGTTTTTTTTTCCCCAAAAACATTTGTTGAAGTAGCATTTCTCATGTGGTTTAGACATGCTTGCTAAAGCATATATTTGAAGGTTTATTTCTGAGTTCCTTACTTTGTTTCATTGATCTATATGTCTGTGTTTATGCCAGTTTCTCACTGTTTTGATTATGTAATGTTGTCATATGTTTTGAAAATAGGAAGTATAAGGCTTTTGGCTTTGCTTTTTTTCAAGATTGTTTTGGTTTTTCAGGATCACTTGAAATTCCATATGAATTTTACAATGAGTTTTTCTATTTCTACAAAAAGTAACGATGGGATTTTGAGAGTCACTACATTGAAACTGTAGCTTGCTTTGGGGAGTATGGATATTTAAATAATATTAAGTACTCCAGTATATGAACATTGGTGCCTTTCCATTTATCTGTGTCTTGAATTTCTTCCAGCAATATTTTGTAGTTTCATTATATAAGTCTTTGCCTGTTTGGCCAAGTTTAAACCTAAGAATTGTATTCTTTTTGATGCTATTGTAAATAAGATTATTCTTAATTCCTTTTTGGAATTATTTATCATTAGTGTAAGTAGAAACACAACTGACTTTGGTGTAATGATTTTTTATCTTGAAAAATCTGCTAAATTTGTTTAATAGTTCCAACAGTTTTTGTGTGTGGAATCTTTAGGGTTTTCTATCTGTAAGATCATGTCATCCATAAGCAGAGATTATTTTATTTCAACTTGGTTGCTTTTTATTTATCTGTCTTGACAATTTCTCTGGCTACGACTTCTAGTATTGTGTTGATATAAGTGGTAATTGTGGATATTATTGCCTTTTCCCTGATCTTAGAAAACTATGGATGACTATTCCTGAAAAAGGAATGTATTCAACGTAGTCAACAACTGAAAGCATGTTCCTTGTCTGTCATATTCTTTAGTAGAATGTTCTATGATCTTTGTTTTATTGTTTTGTTTTTGCCCCTCAGTTTTTTCTCAGTATTTTTGTCTGATTTATCTTATTATTCCAGAATTTTTTAGACTCTGAATTTTTAAACTTGTTTATATGTATTCCTAGTGGTTTATTTACTTTTTAAAACCTTACACCACCTTTTAAAACTGAGGAAAAGACAAAGAGAAATTTTAAAATGTTGGCTTTGACATTTTTAAGAAGCAAATCAAATTCTAGGAATCCCCTAACTTCACATATAACATGAGAAAGGTGATTGTCTATATCTTAACAATATATGCTATTATTTGCAGCTATTGGTTATACACATAAACACAGATGTTCTTTGACTTATGATGTGATTTCTTCCTAGTAAACCCTTCACAAGTTGAACAAATTATACATCAAAAATGTGGCCCAGAGAGTCTTTGGTCAAAGCATCACTGATGCATAATGTCTGAAACTTTGTGGTTGCATATCACTTTTACACCACAATAAAGTTGAAAAAAAAAAATCACGTCAAACAATTTTAAGTGTGCAACTGTTTTTTTGTGGGATATAAGCATTAAATCATATAAAATTGGGGTTTTCACATGACCAATGAAGACAAAGAAGAGTTCACAGTAGGTTGCACTATTTGGAGAAGACACTGAAGAAGATATGAGATTTGAGTTGATTAAGAAAGAAATAAAAGAATCCCCAAACATAATTGCCTCAGTCTACTATATTTCTTATAATTCTAAGGATTGTGTATGTGTATGGGACTTGATAGGAATTGCTCATTTCTGCTCCACACGGTGTCACTTGTAATGACTTTTGAGGCTAGAGCATTCAAAACGGCCTTGCTCACATGAATGGTGCCTCATCTGGATGACTCAAAAGGCAAAGGACTGACTGGTATAGCGAGGCCTTTCTCATTTGGGGTTGTCAGAAAGACTAGACCACATCTGGGGCTTTTACTCTTTTCCATGTGGTCTCTCTCTTTCCTTATTTTCAAGGCGTAATTCTCTCTAGCTAGATTGCCCAGACTTTTTAATATGGCAGTTGCTACCTCAGAGGGCAAAAATGAGAGCTGCAGGGTCTTCTGTGTCAAGAAACAGAATTTCTGGAATAGAAATAGAATTCATATTATTTTGGATAAAACAAGTTAAAAAGTCAGCCCAGAAACAAGCAGAGTGAAAAATAAATAAAAATAGTGGCATAGTAACATTACAAAAAGGATTTGCAGAATGAAAGGAATTGTTATGACAATTGTTATAAATAATCTGCTATTGTGACTTATGTCATAGTTTTAGAGGTCTACTTTCTTTCTATAGTTTTAATGTAATTATTATAGCACACTTTTACTCTAAAAATATGCCTATTCAAATAGTCACCCCAATTTTCAGATATATCACTGTAAGCACACATTTTCTTTATAATACACATGGACTAAAATGATCAAAAGGTTCCCATGTTTCTTAGACTAATAAAAATAATAATATCAAGTCAGCACTTCATATGTGGTTGTGCTAAATACTTTACATCTACTATCATTTAACCCCATAATAACTCTAGGTTATGTATATAATAATTTTCATTTTACAGATCATGTTTTTGAGGTCAGGTCAGAGAAGTAAAACAATCTGTCTAAGTTTACTTATGTTTATGTTAAGTATGAATTCATACTTAAAATTTGTGGTCTTTCTTTCTCTACTTCTCCTATTGTCTTGGTTATTATATGGAATAACCACACTTAATGATGGTGAAGGGATAGATTTCATTTTATTGTCATGACATATGAATTTACAATATTTTTCTTCTAAATTTGAAGAACAGCTAAAGTAGAAGTAACTATAGTATGTCTTATATATACCAGAAGAAAAATCTATGTTTATAGGTATAAGATATCTCTGTTATCAGCATTTGAATCTTTATATTTCAGAATTGAATTAGAAAATAGCTTGAGCCCATTGATGAAAGGATTGAAAGGGATCATATAGCTTAGTGGATATTAGGATTGCTCAGGTGGGAAAATGCTAATAGGAAGGTAGTATTGTATCTCAGAAAGAGCCAAATTTCTGAAATCTGGAATTATGACTTTGCACATACTGTCTGAGTGACCTCAAGCAAATTATTTAAGCTATGTGGAGCTACATTTATTCTTGTGTAAAATGGGGATGAGAACATCTACATCTCATGAAATTTATCTCAGTATTATCATAAGCGTTACTTGAGATAATCAATATAAATTGCCTAAAACTATGTCTCACACACATTAGACACTCAAAATTATGTTAGGTCTTTCTTTTACTTCAGTAGGTGAGATTCTGACAATGTGTTAGCAATATGGAAGTTCAATAAGTGGTAAGTGTCATACAATACAGCAAGTTGGCAATCAATAATATGCAGCTATTAGCCTATGGTTAGCAACAAGAAAGACAGAATGAAGGTAAGAAACTGTACAATGACCATTTATATAACTATTCCTGAACTGTAACTCACATTTTTAAAAATAAATCTGAAAGAGAGTTGCTTATTGGACTGAGATATTAAGTTGTTCTTTGGCTTCATTTGAACAGGGAATGATGCTCATTTATTATCACTGGAGAGTGAAATCAGTACCGGACTATAAGTAAGTTTTCCTTGGTGTTGAGATATTCAAGGACTCACCCTGAGACTTTTAGCTCAGTCTAAAGTCTTGGTCTTGATTAATTCCAGAGTCTGAATATTATCTCAAGGTATGGTATGAAAACCAAGAGTTTACTTTAAAATACAAATTCATGGACCTCAATTCAGGCCTGCTTTCGTGCCCTTGTTTGGTTTCTCTGTGTTTGAATTTATCATGGTTTCACATCAGCCTAGAAAAATATACTTATGGATTATGTTATTAGATTTTAATAAAACTAACTCTCCCCCAATAAGTTTTATGCAAAGAAAGCTTGTTGAAGATGAAAGAAACATGCACAAACAAAATATCCCTAGGAAAATGGCAGAGATGGCCTTTCTACTCTTAGTGTAAGAGCGCTTTCAAGCCAAGGGAAGGATAAATGAGATGTTAATCTGATCAGCTATGACATAGTCAATCACATTACACAATTACAATATGCTCACCAACTGTGAGGACAAAACGCCTAGTACCATTAATACAAAAAAATCTAATACACATTTTAAAATATTATTTATCTCATTCTTTAAAATTTCTATTCTTGTTTACCCTTTCTATTTATTATAATTGAAAGTTAATAAAATAGTTAATGTAAAGATTTATAAATAAATATAAATTGATGACTTGTGAGATCAGAACTAATTAGAGCTGAGGCACAAGGAAGCCCTTAGAATACAGAGCAAGGCATGTCATCATCTACCTTAAAATATTAAACACTATTGATATATTATCATAGTAATTAATTAATATAAAATACTATTAAAACATTCACATAAGCAGTTAAATATAGAGTCATGTATTTAAATAATTTCTCCTGACAATGCCAAAAATGCGCATATTTGGATATATCCTAATATGCTATATAAAATTGTTATATAAAATACCACCATAGCCTTGTGCATCTTATACCATGGTACTAATGGAGATAAAGAACCATTCTAGTTACTGAACTAAAAATCAAACCATATTTCCTTTTGAAAAAATTTGCACTGATTTTTGTATCATGATAACCAAGTGCACAGTCTGTTAAATAACTCTAAAAGATTTGTATCATTATAATTCTTCATTGAATAATTATTAATAAAAGTATTCTTGATATTTGAAACAGATAATTTGATTGTAATAGTTATAATTTTTAATTACAGAATAGTGCATTGTTAACATAAAAAGTCTAATAGACATTTATTGAAATTTTTTCATTGAATTAACATTATGGACTTAAAACAAATGTTCTAATTATGTAGAATATCTAATAGGACTATTGCTTAAATTAAAATCAAGAAAAATGTTCAATATGCTTGCTAATCTCCTCCAGGGGAAATTTGGAAAACTTCTGCCATAGCTTTTATAAAAGTCTTAGAGTTCCTTGGACTACTGGAACCAGATTTGTTTCTTTCTAATTTAACACTCATTTTTTTTAAAAAAAATGTTGTTTTAAAATTGTCAGGAATAATTCAGGGTTAGGCATACAAATACTAATTGTGCCAGTACTTTTGTTGATGAGGTGTGCGCCCTCTTCCCCAGGCAGATATCGACTACTGTTAATCCCACCTCCCTTTTCATATAGTATTATGGTAGTTGTTCAAGGTTCACTTATGAGTAAGAACATGTGATACTCAGATCTCTATTTCTGTGAAAGCTCACTCAGTATTATAAACTCTAATTCCATCCAGATTACTGAGAAGTTAATGATTTTGTTCTTCTTTATGACTGCATAATATTCCATTGTGTATATGTACCACATTTTTAAAATCCAGTCCTCTTTTGATGGACAGCACATTTGGTTCCATGTTCTTGCTGTTGTGAAAAATGTTGCAAAAAACATACATGTGCAGGTATCTTTTTAATGGAGTGATTTGAGATCTTCTGGGTATATTCCCAATAGGGGGATTGCAGGGTCATATGGAAGATCAATTTTTAAAACTTTTAGGACTCGCCACACTGATTTCCACAGAGGCTGTGCTAGTTTACACTCCCACCAACAGTGTAGAAGTGTTCCCTATTTACCACATCCTCTCCAGCATCTGTTATTTTTTGAGTTATTGATAATGGCCATTCTGACTGGAGTTAGGTGGTATCTCAGTATAGTTTTCATTTGCATCTCCTTGATGACTAGTGAGGCTGATCATTTTTTCATGTATCTGTTGGCTGCTCATATGTCTTCTTTTGAGAAGTGTCTGTTCATATCTTTTGCCCACTTTATAATGGGGCTATTTGTTTTTTTCTTTTCAGCACACTTGAGTTCCTTGTAGATCCTTGATGTTAGGCCTTTTCAGACATGGAGTTGGCAAATATTTTTTTTCCATTCTATGTGCTATCTCCCTGCTCTCTTGATGATTTCTTTGGCTTTACAGAAGTTTGTCAGTTTGATGAGGTCCCACTTATCTATCTGCTCTCTTATAGCATGGGCACTTGGGGTTTTGATCAGGAATTGGTTGCCAGTTCCAATTTCCATAAGAGTGTCTCCTGGCCGGGCTCAGTTGCTCAATCTGTATTCCCAGCACTTTGGGAGGCCGACGTGAATGGATTGTCTGAGCCCGCTGGTTCAAGACTCATCTGGGCAACTTGGCAAGACCTCGTCTCTACAGTAAATAAAAAATTAGCCATGCATGGTAGCTCATGCCTGTAGTTCTGGCTACTTGAAAGACTGAGGCAGAAGGATCACTGGAGCCTAGCAGGTCGAGGCTACAGTGGTGGGGAACAAGCCACTGTACTCTAGTCTTGGCGACAGAGTGAGACTCCAACTCAAAAAAAAAAAAAAAAGAAGAGTATCTCCTGCATTTTCTAAGGTTCTTATAGTTTGACATTTTACATTGAGGTCTCTGATCCATTTAGAATTAATTTTTGTGTATGGGGATAGGTAGGGGTCCTGTTTCAATCTTCTGCATGTGGTCAGTCAGTTTTCCCAGCACCATTTACAGAATAGGTTCTCCTATTCCCAGTAGTGGGTGGTGGAGGCCTTGTTGAAGATGAGTTTGTTGAGAAATTGAGGTTTTGCTTCTGGAATCTCAGTTCTATTCCATTGGTATATATGCCTGTTCTTGTGCCAATAGCAGACTGTTTTGATTATGTAGATTTATAATAAAATTTAAAGTCTGGGAGTGTGATACCTTCTGCTTTGTATTTTTTGCTGAGGATTGTTTTGGCTATTCTTCATCATTTATGAATTCCATAAGAATTCCTGTATTGTTTTTGGTAGATCTGAGAAGAATGTTGCTGGTAATGTGATGGATATTGCACTAAATCTGCAGAACGGACATCTTTTTTTTTTTTTGAGTTGGAGTCTCAGTCGCCCAGACTGGAGTGCAGTGGCCGCTCCCAGCCACCACAGCCTTGACCTGCTGGGCTTCAGCAATCCTTCCGCCTCAGCCTTCCAAGTAGCCGGAATTACAGGCATGCGCTACCACACCCGGCTGATTTTTTGATTTATTGTAGAGATGAGGTCTCGCAGCCCAGGCAGGTCTTGAACCCGCGGGCTCAGGCAATCCACTCACCTCAGCCTCCCAAAAGTGCGGGATTACAGGCTGAGCCACCAAACCCGGCTTGAACGGACATCTTAACAACATTGATTCTTCTAATCAATGAGCTTGGAATATTTTTCCACTTGTTTGTGTCATCTTTGATTTCTTTGAGTTGTGTTTTGTAGTTTTCAATGCAAAGGTCTTTCACATCTCTAGTTAGGAAGATGCCAAGGTATTTTATTTTATTTTTTTGGCTATTGTGAATGGAATTGTGCTTTTTATTTGGGTTTCTGTTTGTTTGTTATTGATGTATAAAAATGTGATTGTCTTTTGTACATTTATTTTATACCCTGAGACTTTGCCAAAATCCTTTATCAGTGCAAGGAAGTTTTTGACAGTTTCTCTTAGGTTTTCAAGATATACAATCATGTTGTCTGCAAAGAAAGATAACTGGACTTCCTCTTTTCCTATTTAGATTATCCTGATTGCCTTCTTTTCTCTGATTGCTTTAGCTAGGACTTCCAAAGTTATATTGAACAGGAGGAGTGGGAGTGGGCATCGTTGTCTTGTTCTGGTTTTCAGAGGGAATGGTTCCAATTTTATGGTCTTATGAATGTTGAACCAGTTTTGCATCCCAGGGATGAAGCCTACTTGGTCATGATGGATGATTTTTGAGATGTGTTGCTGAATCCAGTTTGCTAGGATCTTGTTGAGAATTTTAGCATCTATGTTCATCAACAATATTGACCTGTACTTCTCTTTCTCTGTTGGGTCTTTACCTGGCTTGGATATCAATGTGATGTTAGCTTCATAAAATGGTTTTGGGAGAGTTCCATCTTTCTTAAATGCCTGGAAGACTTTAAATAGGATTGATATCAGTTCCTTCTTGTATGTCTTGTAGAATCTGCTGGAAAGCCATCTGGTCCATGGCTTTTTTGTGTGGATAGTTTTCTTATGACATAGTCAATTTCCTGGATTGTTATTGGTCTATTTAGGGTCTTGATTTCTTTCTGTTTCAGCCTAGGGAGGTCGTGTGATGTCAGAAAGTTTTCCATTTCCTTTAGGTTTTCAAGTTTGTTTCCATACGAGTATACATAGTAGTATCTAATAATCTTGTATTTCTTTAGGGTCAGATGTGACTTCAACTTTTGTGTTTCTGATTGTGTTTATTTGGGCTTTTTCTCTCTTTTTCTTGATCAGTCTATCTAGTGGACCATCAATCTTGTTTATCCTTTCAAAAAACCAGTTTTTTGTTTCATTGATTTTTTTGTATTATCTTTTTTTCTTCTATGTTCCAGCTTTGGGCTTTTATTTTGGTGATCTTGATTCTTCTGCTGAAGTTAGGGTTTTGTTGGTCTTACTTTTCCAGCTTCCTTAGGTGACATGTTAACTTGTGATCTTTCCATTTTCTTCATGTGCATTTGTAGAGATATGAATTCCCATCTTACTACTGCTTTCATGGCATCCCAGAGATTTGGGTAAGATGATTCTTCATTTTCATTTGTCTAGGTACCTTTTAATCTCTGTTTTGATTTCCATTTTGACCCAGGAGTTGCTTAGCATCATGCTGTTTAGTGTCCATGTCTTTGTGGGGTTTGGGGAAACCTTGTTGGTATTGATATTTATTTTTATTCCACTGTGTTCTGAGAAGGTGCATGGCAAAATTTCAATTTTTTGAAATTTGTTTATGCTTAATTTATGGTCAAGGATGTGGTCAACCTTAGAGTACGTTCAATGTGGTTATGAGTAGAAGTTATATTTTGTGGTCATTGGGTGGAGTGTTCTGTAGGCATAAATTAAGTCCATTTGGTCAAGAGTCAGATTGAGGTGCAGCATCTCCTTGCTGATTTTTGTCCTGATGTTCTGTCTAGGATTGTGAGTGGGGCATTAAAGTCCCCAGCTTTGATAACGTTAGAGTCAATATCTTTTTTGAGTTTGCCTAGAAGCTGCTTTATGAAAGTTGGTGCTCCTATGTGGGTGCATATATGTTTACGATGGATATTTCCTATTTATGGATTGAGCCTTTTATCATTATGTAGTGGCCTTTTATATCTTTTTAAATTTTTGATAGCTTAAAGCGTATTTTGTCTGAAAATAAGATTGCAACTCTTGCTTTCTTTTGTGGTCCATTCACCTGCAATTTTGCTTCTCATCCTCTTATGTTGAGTCTGTGAGTGTCCTTTCTGGTGAGATGAGTCTCTTGGAGATAATATATTGTTGCCTCATAGCATTGTATCCATTTTGTCATTCTATGTCTTTTCAGTGGTGTATTTAGTCCATTTCCATTCAGACTAATTATAGAAATGTGAGAGTTTATCCCTGTCATAAAGTTCTTATAGAGTTGTTGTTCCTGTTTGTTTGTTGTCCTTCTTTTGTTTTTTGAGTTGATTCATGTATGTTTTCAATCTTTTTCCTGTACTCTTGTGAAGAACATTGTCATTCTTTTTCCTTTTCTTCTGTGTTTAATATTTTCTTAAGTATTTCTTGTAGAGGCGGTCTGGATGCAGCATAAAGTCTTAGGGATTGGATTTCCAGGAAAAGTTTTAATTCTCCCTCACTGATGAAGCTTGGCTTGGCTGGGTAGGTTATTCTTGGTTGTAATTGTTTATCTTTGAGAACTTTGATGATTGGGCTCCAAGGTCTCCTCATCTGTGTTTTTGTAGATAAATCTGCTGCTGTTCTAATTGGTCTTCCCAGGTTGGTAGTCTGACCTTTTTCTTTTGCTGCCTTTAGGATTTTTTCTTTTATGCCTACTTTGTTTAAGTGAATTATTATTTGTCTGGGAGTTGGTCTTCTTATTTGTTGTCTTGTAGGGGTTCTCTGAATCTCTTGTATTACAATTTTCACATCACTGATAAAATGAGGAAAGTTTTCTTGAATAATTTCATGGAATGTTTGTTCCAGGGTGGTCTCTGTCTCTCTTTTTGCCTCAGGAAGTCCAATTACTTTTAGATTCACTCTCTTGAGGTAATCACTCATCTCTTGAAGGTTTTGTTCTCTCTTTTTAAGCTTCTTTTCTATGTTTTTGACAGTTTAAGTTTGTTCTATGTTTTGGTCTTCAAGTTCTAAGATTCTTTCATCTGCTTGGCTAATTTTGCTTTCCATGCTTATCAGTTTGCTATTAATTTCAATCACAGTATTCTTTACTGCTGTTATCTCAGTTATCAACCCTTTCCTATTTTCTTCTTGTCTTTTTTCAATTCTTTTTGTTCTCTCTATTAATTTCTTGATATCTGGGATTGCAGTATATGACCAGTCATTCTGGGGGCTCTTCATTGTTTGCATTCTAAAGTCTGTTTTCTCAGTGTCTGACCTCCCAGGGGTCTGTGTGAGACTCATATTCTTCTTTTGGTTTTTCTTCATTTGTGTAGATTTTCCTCCCTATTTTTTCCTTTTTCCCCATCTTCTCTTCTTTAATTCTGTTATTTGGAGTGGCAGAGTTGCTTTTACTTCTGTTTGCTCAATATTCTATTCTTTCTTATGTGTATCCTGTAGCTTTGTTCAATTCTGAAGCTGTACTGTAGGTTGGGGGCTATACTTTTTGCAGTTTTGATATTTAATCAAGGGGTGAGCTGTGATTCAAAATCTATCTGCAGATCCCAGTATCCACCGACAGATGTATGGATACCCTGGAACCCACTTTCCACTGACTTGCAATATGTCCATGCAGTGGGGGTATAAGTTTGCTCCCTGAAAGCCAAATGTGGTATAAAAAAGGAAAAGAATGGAATGGGGGAGGGAAGAGGAAGGTGTAGAGGGAGAAGAGTAAGAAGGAAAACAGACAAACATACCGACTAACAAATGCAAAGAGACACAAAGACAAATAAGAGTAAAAAAAAACTAAAAAAACTAAAACATACAATCATACAGACACACAAGTTAACCGACCTCCTGATTGATGTGCTTTTCCCCTACACAAACATGAAGTCTAAAGAAAAAAAAAATCAGTAAGCTAACAGAAACAAATCCGGTATGAAGATGTTATCAATAACAGTAAGAGAAAGAGAAAAGAGAAAGAAAAGATGAGTAAAACAAACAGGCAAAGAATAAAAATTAAAAAATTAAAACAAGGGAACCAAGCACACTCTGAGATTGTTCCTCTAAGTCTGACGTCCTTTCAGCTCTGATCTCTAGCTCTCATCACAGGCTGGTAGTGTTGCTCACAGCTAGGGTGAGATGCTCCAGACCTGCTGTGGAAGGAGGGTGTATCAGATCTGGTCTCAATTGGCTTGCTGCTTGTCTAGTCTGCCACTCAGATCTGACCTGTGTCCTATCTAGCATGAGGGAGGGGCTTCTGTCTCTCCCATTTTAGTGCTATTACCTTATATCCTAAGCTAGAGGCTGGGTAGAGCTGAACAGAGCTGGGTGGAGCAATGCAGGTCTTTGCCTGGTCTTGGTACTCCAGCTGATCTCTGTTCCCACCATGGCCAGGGACAAGCCAGGTGAGGTGGAGTGTGAGACAGCCAGGTGTTGCAGGTCAGTGAAGTGCAGCATGGCTGCAGGTGGAGCTTTGCAGTCAGCAAGGGAGCCCAGAGCTCCACAGGGTGGGAGCCAAGGGCTGCCCCAGGTGGCAGCAGCTTGAGGCAAGGTGGGGTGTGTGGCCAGGGAGGGAGGCCAGTGCTCCATGGGTTGAATGGGTTGTTGATTTTCTCTTGAGTAAAGTAGCATAACATATAGACACAATAGATATTTAAATGAGACAGACCCTGGAGGTATAATGACTACAAAATGAAATGTTTATTATTCTCTAAACTTGATGTAACTTCTCTGCAAATAATGACCAAGATTGGAGGATCTTTGTGTCATACATAATGCCCACCATGATGTATGTGGATGTTCAAGACATGTTTGTTAAACTCAATTGGAAATTTTATTTTCTGATCTTTAGTCTGTGTTCTCTTTCTGAGGCCTTAGTTACTCTCTCTGACCAAGTTCTCTCTGTGTCCTTTGGCTATGACTACTACTACTTTATATTATCTGTCTCATATTCAAACTCATCCACAGAGAGTTTCTCACTAAGCAAGTTAAAGAGCATTCTCACCAGACCACCTTAGACAGCTAGCTTCCTGTGGTATAGACAGACTGCCTTTGGATGACTCAGGGCATCCAAATCAAGGCAGCTATGTCTTCCAGTACCAGCACAGAAACTGGTTTAGACTTCCCTCTTAGAGAGAAGCCCTGGAAATGGAAAACTGAGGTTAGGGCTGCAGATAATAATCAGTTTTTCATATTAAAGTATTTGCTTTTATGTCTCAGCTTTCTGCTAGATATTATACCCAAATATGAAGGTTAGAGGGATAATTTGTGATTATCTTCTCTTGACTTCAAACAAGTCATTGTGTATGTATCATGCACATGAATTAAATAGGTTTAGAATGAATATATGGCTATTTCAATTATAAGCCCTACAGGGTTTTATCAAATCAGGTAAACATGAGTTTGAATGCCTACTTTTTGTAAGGTAAAAAATAGCTGAAATTTTCTGAGTTCTTACTATATTTCCACATTCAAATTTAGATTCAACTTATGTTAACTGAATATTAACTCGAATATTCAATTTATTTTTTGTTTATATTTCTTCTCTATTTCAGAAAGGATTTAAGATGACTTGTAAAAGTTCATAAAATATAACAAGATAACATGAATTTAAAGTGAGGATAGAGAAGAAAACATGGATAGGTGCAAAGTGGAAACAGGATTGAAAATGAAAATGGGAGGGCAAAATGTAGAATTATAAAGATGTTTCTAAACACTCTAGGAAACCTTACCAGTCAGACTACTCTCAACATTATGTATGATATAAACAAAGCAATTACCGTATAAAGTAAAACTACTCTCACAATTTGGAGCAGAGTTCTCAAACCAGGATCACACAGTTTTCTTTTCAACAACATCCTCATGATAGACGTTATGATGAGTTTCCCATCTCTCTTGTTCACTCTAGATAATTTTACATACATTATCTTTACTGGGTTACTTTGAATACTTATTTAGCAGATATTTGTTCAGCATATGTTATGTTTATATCACTGTTCTAGAATCTGAGAGAGTAGATTTTTCTATAAAAGGTGAGTTAAATAAGATAGATAAGATAT
Source organism: Carlito syrichta (assembly GCF_000164805.1). Lineage (NCBI taxonomy): Eukaryota > Metazoa > Chordata > Mammalia > Primates > Tarsiidae > Carlito > Carlito syrichta. Next base: position 432,274 of record NW_007260058.1, on the reverse strand, counting down.
TTACTCAGAAGGAATTAGAGTCTGGTGGAAACAATCAATAAAAAAGCAAGCAAATATGCTAACAAAATTATTTTAATTTATAGTAAATTATGTAAAGATAAATAATAAACATAATAATAAATACAAAAAATAGCATGTTAGATAATTCCTAGGGTTGAGGGATGGGGGCTAAATTTGGTTGTACATTGTATAGTCTGGAAAGGCTTTATGGAGAGGGCATTATCTGAGCTGAGAAAAAGCCAAACATGTAGACACTCCAAGCAGAGAGAATATGCTGAGGCCCTCACACAGGAATAAAATTCCAGGAATTGAAAGACCTATGTGTTTGAAACATAGTTAAGGTCAGAGAGGTAAGTCGGAGAAAAGAATTTGGATCTTATTTTAGCTGTAATTCAAAACTACTGGATAGTGTATACAGGGATGGGGATTGACTTAATCTATATTTTTAAAAAGTTTATACTGACTGCTATAGAGAAAGTAGAAACTACAGGAAGGGAGCACACATGGCAAATACAGAAGCAGAGAGATTAGTTAAGAAGCTGTTGTGGAAATCCTAACCAAATATAGTGGTGGTGTAGAATAGATAAGAATGGAAAAGGAGGAAGCATTAATGAATCTGGGATATATATAAAAGTACAATGAACAGGTATACATATTCTTCATTTTATACACAAGAAAAATAATGTCTAAAAAAACTAAATAAAAAGTAGCACAAAAAACATACGGCAAGAATTTAAACATAACTATTCTGATTTGAAGGCTACTGAATCATTGTTTAAAATGAGTGCATGTTTTTAACCTTAAAGTCTTCCTTAAATATTTTATTATCTTTGATGCCTCCATTTACAAAAAATTTCCATTGTTGTGACATATCTCCATTCAGTTTTCTTTGTTGCGGTTTCTGTTTGTTTATTTTTCAAAAAGAATGTAAACAATTGTATAAAAATTGATTATATTGTGTTATCATATCAAAGAAGTAATATCTTAGCTCTATAGGCTACTTCACCCCTAAGAAGACTGGAGAATTAGACATACTGTCACTCTTGTTGTATCACGAATGGTTTTTTAAAATTGCAATCTGTTGATGGTTCATACTACTATAATATTAGGCAATTTGTGCAGCAACAGAGCATTATTTTGATTGGGATTTCTCAAAGTTCAGCCACAGGAGACCCAGAAGTATGCCTTAGAAAATCATGTGGGCACTTTTTTCTGAAACAGTTTCTTCTATTGCATGTTCACATTTTCAAAATGACTCTCCTAGTAAGTAATTCTTTTACTTCATGAAAATCATAGCAAAATAATATTTGGAACATACATGAACCCTATCACATAGTAGCAATAGGAAAATATAGAAAGCAAATGAGGTTCTTTCACATTGGGTGACACGACCTCTATTGCTGGGTTTTAAAAATATCTATCTATCTAAGTGATATGAGATTTGAGGAAGAATAGCAGGTGGAGGTTTGTGCAGTTTCACCTTTTTGCTGGATCTTTCCATTGTGCTTACATCATGTAGAAATACTTTAGAAATAAGGATGACAGATTAAACTGCTAATATATATACTGTTTGTAATTATTCTTTAATCTCATAGTTTTAAAGCAAATTATAGCCCAATGGGGTTTGTAAAATGTCTCCTACCTCAACCCTATTTCAAAATAATTTGCATATATTTAGATTTAACATATGCAAAAACTTTACTTATTTATTTGAAATGAGATCTTGCTAATGTTAACTAGGCTGGTCTTGAACTCCTGGCCTTAAGTGATCCTTCTGCCTCAGCTTCCCAACATGTTAAGAGTACAGGCATGAGCTACCATGCCCAGTCAAATTTTATAGTTATTTCTTGTTTACTTCTGAAACATATTCTTTTCTTTAATTCTTTATCTCACTAATGACAATCATAATTCTCTCAGATTCTCAGGTTTTAAGTCACAGCGGCATTTTTTCCTTGAGTTATTATTTCTTTCGTTTTCCTTTTGGTTACATCTGATACATATTAAATTTCACAGATTCTATCCTTCTATTTGTTAGCTTATGCCCCTATGCCCCCTTCCTGCTTCTATTCACTTTTCTGAAGTTCTGCATAGATTCTTACTACTTCTTACCTGTAATATTCTCTCAGCTTTCTAATTTAAAAAAGATGAAAAACATGATTAGCCATTCTAAATTAGGGATAACATTCAAGTTATCCTCTAAATCACGGAGAGATTTTCACTAAAGTCAGGACCAATGGAAAGGGATAGAAAACAATTAATAGGTTTTGTTGTAATTTTACTGAGCCAACCTATCTTTGTCCAGCCAACTAAGATCTATAACTGACAGGAAATTCAACCATCATCCTTCTATTCCCTGGTGGTGCTTTAAAAAAATATAACCAAAGTAGCCTTCCTATATACTTGTAATCATTTGGATAATAGACTTTCAGAAAAAAAAAAAAAAACTTGGCAGAAAATTAGAGGTAGGAACTGATCTTAGATTTCACATGCTGGTATTTGCCATCCTCTCAAGTTATAATCTGTCATACCTAAGATAAGAAGAGCCTTGGAAGAAGGATATTCTGGGGATTTTAGTTTTCATGGGTTGGGTCTATTGACACTATCAGAAAGTCATTCCTTAGGAATAGGAGAAGATCCCTCATAAGTCTAGCAAAGCCACGCTATCTATGTATTGGGAAGTTATTGAGAAGTTATGCAAGGAACATTCCAATACCCATAAACTTGCCATCCTACTAGAGAAAATGCTAATGCTAATGCTAATGCACTAGCATTTTCCAGGACAGAAAATCAGGCCATATACTATAGGACCTTGCCAAACAGAAATTTCCTGCTCTACTCACTTCTTGACATAATATCAAATGATTTCCTGGTTTTAGTATATTTATGGAAGTATGGCCTTGTTGCTTACCTGATGACTTACTATGTTACTTCAGTCTCACTATTCAAAAAATTTGCTGTAGAGCACTTCTCATTTTTGCAAGTCACTACCTAGAATACTTGGACTTGGTACAATGCTGGTATCTCTGCATGAACCCTAGTAGATGGGTGAAAGTCAAGAAAACCATAATTGACCTTTTCTATTCTGTTCTTTAATTTTTAACAATTCTTGTATTTAAGGGAGTAGGTATATTAAATTATATTTGTAGAAAGTAAACAAAATGAATGATAATGCAAGATGGAGGGGCCATTTTTAAAGTTCTATGATGAAAGTAAGCACAAAATGTTAAATGCAGCATAAAGTACAGCCCTATATAGACACGTTCAATAGTTTCTATCTGTCATCAGATCTCCAAGCACTTTCTTCTTCAAACACCCTCAGGGTTAATCTTCACTGCTGCCTACTACTTTGTCTATAGGGTTTTGTACCATCCACTATTTAAAATAAAATAAAAAACCTAAGTTACAACAACACATGGCAGGTCATTTTTAAAAGATAAGTATTGGGTCTAGAAAAAATCCATGGGAAATAGAGAAGAAGCATCTACGGAATATTTCAGGGAGGTTTTGATAATCCAAGTTCATTGAGACTCACCACTAGTGTAAAGTGCAGATATGCTATTTGACATATAGCAAATGTTCATCATACAATTAATGTCTGAAATATATGCCTTACTTGTCACTACATATGTGCAGGTGTCCACACACACATATATACATACAGCTACATACCTACACACACACACACACACACACACACACACACACACACACATTCCAAAAAACAAATCTTAATCTTAAAATATGCCTATACTCATACTCAAAACAGTAATAAGATTTTATATTTTTATGCCTCTTTATCATCATCTACCTTTATGCTATGTCCAGAGGTCTACGGTGCTTATGAAATGGGAATCTTGAATAAGCCTATCATAAGTAACAGCATTTTCTACCTTCAGCAGGTTACATAGATAAACAGTCAAAACTTTAAAATAATGCTTTTTTTTCGGCTTTTGGTCATTATACATCTTTAGGTCCAGGGGTTACAGCTTATCTTCTGTAAGTGGAATAAGGATGATGTGAGAGTTTATTATCCTTATGTCCATGTAGTAACCCAGGAGTCTAATCGCAAGGTCTATAGTCCTATTCTTGTCAAAGATAAGTAGAGAGAATTGAAAATTGAACCAATAAGATCAATAAAAATATTACAGAACATATTAATGAGAACACATGGTATTTATCTTTCTGTGCTTTGTTTTATTTAACTTAATATAATGTCCTCCAGGCTCAATAAGTTGATCTCATAGAAGTAGAGTTTACTAGAGAATGGGGAGAGTAGAGAGGAGAGAATAGAGAGAGATTGGTTAATACACAAAATAACAGCTAGATAGGAAGAATAAGTACCAGTGTTCTATAGCACTACAGGGTGACTATAGTTAATAATAATTTATTGTATATTTTTCAAAAAGCTAGAATACAATATTTTGAATGTTCCCAACACAAATAAATGATGTGTTTGAGATAATGAGTATACTTATTACTCTGATTTGATCATTAATACTGTATACATGTATCAAAGTATCATCCTGTGTTCCACAAATATGTGCAATTAGTGTGTGCCATTGACAGATGTTATCATCAAGCATTTTAAAATATTTTCCTTCACCACTGAATTATTTTTGCTAATTATATATAATTTGATGTATATAGTAGAAAATAACACATTTAATAAGTGTGTTAAAAATATATAAAAATGAAAAATATGGTAATATATACCAAAATATTACCTGATATTATATTTGGGGGTGGGTTAGATGCTATTTAACTTCTCTTTTAAATTATTTTTTGCATTTTCTGAATGTTTTCCAGTAAACCTTTACCTTTACTTTCAGATATTATATATTTCTTATTTGTAATTATCAGTAGATGCATGTCTTAATTTAATACCCTATTAATGTAAATGATTGTATAACAAGAAACTACAGCAAAATCATTAATTTAACTATGGAGGGAGAAGTTGGGAATATTTCTTCCTAGTATGTTTCAAGTATTCTCATAATAATATGTAACATATTTTAAGTGAAAAAAAGCTACATTATGTAGTACAATCTGAAATATTTCTTCCATTCTATTATTTATTTATTTATTTTAAAGATGTGGAGTACAATTCAGGATTAAGTGTATAAGTGAACATCACACAGATAATGTTATTTTCTGTAACCTAAAGTTCTCTTCTCCTCTTTTGAATCTGTTAATTTTTCCACTTCTGATGGTTACTCATGGTTATCTGTCTTGTATTATAAGTATTTGCGTAACTTCCTGATCTTTTTGTATTAGAGAATCATTTCAGTGGATTTATATATAATTCTATGTACTTCTTAAGTCAAAATGGCTTAGCTATGATACATTCAACACATTTTTCTTGTACTGAAAATCTTGTGACATTTATGTTAGCTGAAAGTGCCATAATTTCTAACCTGCTATGAATATCCATGAAGTCATACATTTTTCACTGGGAAAGTTTTTAAAAAGTTATGAAACAGTGTGAAATTCCCCCTTTCTCAGATATAAGGTGTTAAGTAATACAGAGCATCTGTTGCATTAATATAAACACTGAGTGTATAATAAAGAGACTTATGCTCTAATTCTTGTTTTATCTCTAAAGAGCTTAGCCCTTTTCAGAAGCACTAGAGGTCATTTTTGGAAAGGCATTTTATATTGGATCAATAATCTTATAACTTTCTATGTATCAATTTGCAGTATACTTCCTGTTTTGGGGGGAGGAATAATCTGGTTTCTTTCACTTTATGCTGTTGCATGTTTCAGTAGTTTACCACTTTATATTGTTGAGTAGATTCCATGACATGAGTGTACCAATTCATTTTTTTTTTTTTTTGAGTTGGAGCCTTACTCTGTTACCCTGGTTGGAGGGCAGTGGCACGCTCCTAGCCACTGTAGCCTCGACCTGCTGGACTCAGTTGATCCTTCCACTTCAGCATTCCAAGTAGCTGGAACTACAGCCACGTGCCACCATGTCTGGCTAATTTTTAAAAAAATTTATTGTAAAGATGAAGTGTCGTCAAGTTGCCCAGACTGGTCTCGAACCCATGGGCTCAGGCAATCCTCTCAACTTGGCCTCCCAAAGTACTGGAATTATAGGCATGAGTCACTACGCCTGGCCTGAGTATACTAAATTTGTTTTTTCATTCCAATTTTTATTTATTTATTTTTATTTTAAAGATGTGGAGTACAATTCAGGGTTAGATATACAAATAGTCATCGTACAGGTAAAGTTTGGGCCTCACTTTGGTCCCCACTTCACCTGGTTTGAGATCAGGTACGCTTATTGTTGAAGTGTGCTCCCCTACCTCCCCTGGCAGTTTGCCACTACTGCCAATTCCTTTCTTATAGTGTTATGATAATTGTTCAGGGTCCACTTATGAGTGAGAATATGTGGTACTCAGTTCTTTGCTTTTGTGCTAGATCACTGAGTATTATAGGTCCTAAATTCATCCAAGTTGCTGTGAAGTTCATAATTTTGTTCTTCTTTATAGCTGCATAATATTCCATCATGTATATATACTACATTTTTTAATCCAATACACTTTCGATGGGCAGCACAGTTGGGTCTGTGTTTTTGCTATTGTGAATAGTGCTGCAATAAACATGCATGCACAGGTATCTTTTTTGTAGAATGATTTAAGTTCCTCCAGGTATATTCCCAGAGGGGGGATTGCTGGGTTATATGGAAGGTTGAATTTTAGAGCTTTTAGGAATTGTCACACATTCTAATTATTAATAGACATTTAGTTGTTTCCAGTGTGGAGCTGTTATTCATAGAGCTAAAAATGTTAAAGTACAAGTGTCTGTGGGTACATATGTCTCTATTCTCTTTGGGCAAATACCTAAAACTGGTATGGCTATATCATTTGCAAAGTGTATGTTTAGCTTATTGAGACACTGCCATTGTTTTCCAAATGTCATGCATTTTACATTCTCACTAGGAATGTACAAAAGTGATAGACCCTCCACATCAACATCAAACTTTTCTAGGTCCACATTAATTTTAGTCATTAGGTGTGTTACACTATCTCATTATGGTTTTAGTTTGTGTTTTCTTAATAATTAATACTATTGAGCTTCATTTCATGTGCTTTTTTTCTTTTTCTTTTTTTGTCATTCACATTTCTTTTTGTTGAAATGTTTATTCAAATATTTTACTCAGGTAAAAAAATGATTTATTTTCTTGTTAAATTTTGAGAGTGCCTTAGATATTCTGGATATTAGGCCTTTATCAGATATGTGATTTGTAAAGATTTTCTTGTCATTTTGTATGGATTGCCATTTTATTCTTTTAATAGTTCACTTAAGAGAGAATGATTTAACTTTTATAAAGTCCAATTTATTATTTTTTTTCTTTTATGGATTGTGTTATACCTAAGAAAAATGTTTAACCCAAGGTCACAAATGTTTTTGTGTATGTTTTCTTGAGATTTTGAACAATAATTATAGATTTGTTTATTTTTATTTGCCTTTCTATCAAATTTTGCTTCATAAATTTTGGAGCTCTGTTACCAGACATATGAACATCTGAGGCAGGTATATTAAGTTGTGCCTTTTCTGAAAAAGTAAATCTGTTAATCTCTGCCATTTACTATTGCATTTAATGTTGTTATGTATATGGTTAGAATTAAACTGCCATTTTGCAATTAATATTCTATTAGTCCTATTTGTTCTTTGCTCACTTTTTCTTCTTTTTCTGCCTTCTCTGAATTAAATATTTATACAATTTGGATTATTCCTTCTTATATCCTCCAATGGCTTATAAATATTAAGAATTTATTTTGATTACCTTGATTATTTTATAGTATACATGTTTAACTTAATATAGTCTACCTTCATGTGACATACCAATTCATGTGTAGTATAGCAGTCTTACGATAGTTTATTTCTCCTTCCCCTCTGGGCCTTTATGTTATGTTTTACATTTTATTACTGCATATGCTGCAAAGTGCACATTACATTGCTATTATTTTGTTTAAATAACCAGTATGTCTTTTAAACATATTTAAATAGTGATAAAAAATTCTATATAATTGCCTGCATAGTTACCAGTTCCAGTACTACTTATTATTTGTGTAGATACATAGCTCCCCGGTATCATTTTTCTTCCATCTTAAGGGCTTCTTTTAACATTTTTTCAGTCTTTTGGTCATGAATCTTTTCAGCTATTACATTTTTTAAAAAGTCTTGTTTCTTTTGTTTTTTTTTTTGAGTTGGAGTCTTACTTGGTCGCCCAGACTGGAGTGCAGTGGCCACTCCCGGCCACCGCAGCCTCACCTGCTGGGCTCCGGCGATCCTTCCGCCTTGGCCTTCCGAGTAGACGGAATTACAGGCGTGCGCTACCATGCCGGGCTGATTTTTTGATTTATTGTAGAGATGAGGTCTCGCTGCCCAGGTGGGTCTCGAACCCGCAGGCTCAGGCAATTCACTCACCTCAGCCTCCCAAAGGCGCGGGATTACAGGCTGAGCCACCGAGCCCAGCTAAAAAGTCTTATTTCACCTTCATTTTGAAACAATTTTGTTGAGTATACAATTCTAGGTTTCTGAGCTTTCTCTATAAGTGCTTTAAGATATGGTCCTAAATTATTCTCATTTGCATTGTTTCCATTAAGAAATATGTTGTCAGTGTTGATGTTTAGTGAACTTGGATCAATGGCCTTAAAATTTTTATAAATTTGGAAAATTTGTTTCTTCAAATATTTTTCATTTTCCATTTCCACTTTTCTTTTCATCAAGGACTACAGTTATACATATATTAGACTACTTTAATTTGTCTCACAGTTCTCTAATGCTGTTTTAATTTTATTTTAATCTTCCTTCTCTGTGATTTAAATTGAATAGTTACTATTACTTTATTTTCGAATACACTTTATTTTCTTTTCTGATGTCTGATCTATTAATCTCATCCAGTGTCTTTTTTATCATAGATATTTTATTTTCCACTTCAGGAAGGAAATTTTGGGTCTATTATTTAAATCATTTATGCCTCTGTCTATAACATTTCTATCCTTTCATCCAGTTTTTTTTTAACATAAAGAATACAATTGTAATAATTGCTGTAATATCTTGGTTACTAATTGTACAATAGTCGTGAATATCATAATGGCTTCATTTGATTGATTTTTCTTCAGTGTTGGTTATATTTTTCTGCTCTTGCATATCTGATAAATTTTTATATGACACCAAAATTTTGAATTTTATATTCTTGGGTGCAGAATTAGTTTGAATTTCTATAAATAGTACAAGACTTTGTTCTGAGATGTTATTTAGAAACAGTTTGGTCCTTTCATGTCTTGCTTTTAAGAGTTAGGACAGCACAGCATCTAGTTCATGGCTAATTATTCCCCACTACTAAGACAAAACCCTTTTGCATACTCTACCCGTGGGAAGTAAATTGTAAAATTTTCAGTCCAGTTTCAAAGAGCAAGCACTATTCCTGATTTTGCTTGAGCTCCCAGTACTTTTCCCTCTAAGGCTTCCAGGAGGTATTTTCCATGGCCCCAGTTAGATTTCTAACTCACATGTTCTCTAAGTAAAATAGTTCCCCCATATGTACAGGGCATGTGTTACAAGACCCATGGTGGGTGCCTCAAACATTGCATTCCTGAGTATAGTACTTCCTTATATATAAAAGCCTCTTTTAAAGTTTAACTTGTAAGTTTGTCCTAGTAAAAGATTAACAACTATCACTAATAATAAAATGGAACAATTATAACAATATACTGTATAAAAAGTTATGTGAATATGATCTCACTCTCTCTGTATTCACCTATTTTTCAGACCATGGCTGATGGCAGATAACTGAAACTGTGGATGACGGAACACAACTATACTTTGAAGAATACTCAGAATGTAGGCCTCTGCAAATCTCCAGTATTTTCTCAATATCAGAGGTTGAGAAACTTTGTCTATAAGGGGTCAGATTGTAAATATGTTATGATTTGCAGGCCACGAAAGGATAAGTAGTAAGTAGAAAATAAAACAAAACAAATAAAAACAAAAGCATAAAGTATTGAAGACTAGTAGAACTTGTTACTCCTGGTCTAAACTTTTAGTATGATGAAAGGAACTTAAAGATAACCTTTAGAATTACTTAAATATTTATGTGTTTTAAAATTGACTACCACTTATGGATGAAACATTAGCAAGAAAACCTTGAAAGAAAAGTTTATGCTGGATTTACACTTCTGATAGGTATATTGCATCAAATGGAGAGGCAGTAGGTGATTGTAGTTTTAAAGTGTAAGATAAATACACAATTTTTTTATGAAAGAATTCCAGTTGGGGGGGGAAGTCCCTCCTTGTAGACCATCATAAAGATATAGGAATCTATTAACAATTCTGTAAGCTCAGGCTTTAAGATCCATTTGCTATCCTTGTTTTGTTTATAAGAGGAAATACAAAATACAAAAATATTACTTTACTACATTTTTTGTTCATTATCCACAAAGCTTTAAAAAATTTTAAAACTTTAATTTATCATGCAGCCATAAAGAAGGACAAACATATGGACTTCACAGCAACTTGGATGGATTTAGAGTCTATCATACTTGGTGATCTATCACAGAAACAAAGAACAGAGTACCATATGTTCTTACCCATAAGTGGACCTTGAACAATTATCATAATACTATAAAGATGGGACTGGCAGTAATGGGAAACTGCTGGGGAGGGGGTGGGATTGGCAGTTGAGGGAAACTGCGATGGTGGGGGGGGCACACCTCATCAACAATGGTACCTGCATAATGAACATTTGTATACCTAACCCTGAATTGTAACCCCCAAAACAATTTTTTTAACTTTGATTTAAAAATTAATTTTAAAATATTAATAGAGAGTTTCAATTAGGCTGCTTTTGGACAAAATAAACTTAGAACTGCTCTATGATTCAAAGTTTCCCAATCCTTTTCTAGTTTTTAACTGCACTGTTGATTAAATTTAGCATGGAATGGTCTGTAGACTAATCACCTAGCAACAAAGTATAAAAGGGTACTTTATTCAGCAGAAGAGGGATAGCACTTAGAAATCACTCCGGACATTACATTAGCCCCAAAAGAGAACTGTTTACTTGGCAACCTCCTATGTTCATTTACAGTTTGCTAATTGTGGTAGTATCTAGCAGTTTATTTTTTTCTACGTTTTAAGACAAAACAAAAAGTATATGTGTGAGGATGTTTAGTGTCGCATAACATTGATTTCTACATATATTAGATTTCTTGAGTCAACCAAAATATTTCCAAATATAAAATATGTCCATAAATGACAAGTGTGAGTTCCAAATATCTCTGTTCATACTTAACAGATTTCTCAACTAGCGCTGCCAAAATGCTTTCATTTGGATGAATCACTTACATACACATTGGATACTTTTGAACTCCTACAATACAAGACATTTTAGCAAAGACAAATTACTCAAGTTGTAGCAATGTATCTGTGGAGAAACAATGCAGATAATGACTTTTAAAAATAGCATTATAAGACAAATTTAAACTTTTTTATTGATGGGCAAGATGGTGAGGGAACTGGTCAGAGTGTGAGTCTCTGCAAGAGTGAGTCTCCATAAAGACTGTCTGAATGAGTGGGTGTGTGCCAGTGGGTGAGTGAAAGTCCATTTGAGGGGAGACTCGCATTCAAGCACCCAGGGCTCTCTTCTGGAGATAACTTCAAACCACTACTGCCCAGATCAGAATCCTTGGTGTGCAAGATCATCTGCCATTCTTGGGGGTCTCTTGGGAAGAGGCAGCAGACATCAGATGCTCCTCAGAACCTGGCACATGGCCCACACCACCACCTGTAGCCACAGGCCAGGCACTAAAATCAGGAACCAGGCTGAAGGCCCAGTGAGGAAATCTGGAACTGAGCCCCACCACTGGTGAGGAGACACCCACCACTGCCATTTTCTCTATCCCAGGACCAGGCAGATACCTATGCTGCCCTGCCCAGCTCTGTCCCACCCCCAACCTGGGACCCTGAGGCTATCTCCATTCCCCTCTGGGATGGACCATCAGATATGGAGAGACAGAAGCCCCTTCCCCATGCTGGACCATTTACAGACACATCCAAACTGAGTGGGAGACTTGGCAGCAGCAGACAAGTCACATGAGTCCAGATCTGATTCACTCTCCTCCCACAGCAGTCTGCAGGGTGTCTGACCCATGCTGAGAACAACCCCATCAGCCAGTACTGGGAGCAGAGGGGAGGAGTTGGAGACCAGAGCTACTCCCTAATGTGGTGATAGCCAAAGTCGGTGGTAGTGTTTGGGAAAGGAACCTGAAGTTCCAGAAACGGCCAGAGAGGGTGTACAGTTTTTCTTTTGTTCCTTCTCTCTGTTTTGGTGTACATTTATATACTTGCATTGTTTTTGTTATTTTATTGTTGTTTTTTAGATTTTCTGTGTACATATGGGTATTTTTGAGGGTGAGTACATCAACAGGGCCTTTTTTTGTTTGTTAGTATGATTTTTTGGATTTTTTTTTGTTTTTGTTTATTTCTTTGTTTATTTGTTGGTTGATGTACCTGTCTGTTTTCCCTCTTCTCTCTCTTCACCTCCTTTTCATCTCACTCCTTCCTTTTTCTCATCTCATTTTGCTTTCAGGGGTAAACATATACTCCAGCCACATGGACAGATTGTAAGGTAGAAGGAAGTAGGTTCCAGAGGGCTCACACACCTGTCAGCAAATACTGTGGTCTGCAGATAATTTCTAAACCACAACTCCCTCCTTAATTAACTCTCAAAACAGGAAAAAGCACAGTTCCTCAACCCCGGTCTGGCTTAAAAATTGAACAAATCCAGAGAATCTATGTAACAAAAAATAGAGGACTGAGCAAACAAAAGTGAAAGCTATCCCCCCATCACTGAACAACAAAATTAAAGAAGGAAGAAAAAAGGAGGAAAACCTTCATGAATGAAGAAGAATCAATGGAAGAACACAGGTCCCATACAGATCCCGGGGAAGATAGTAACTGAGAATAGACTTCAGAACTCAAACAATGAAGAGCCCCTAGAATGTCTGGTCTCAAACCACAAACCCAGATATTAAGATATTAATGGAGAGAATGGATAGAAATGAGGAGAGTCAAGAGGAAAGAATTAAGGAGTTGATAACTCAGATGATGACAATAAAGAATACAGTGAACAAAATAAATAGCAAACTGATAAGCATGGAAAGCAGAATTAACCAAGTATAAGAAAGAATCTCAGAGCTTGAGGACCAAAATATGGAACTAACCCAAATTGTTAAAAACATAGAAAAGAAGCTTTAAAAGACAGAACAAAGTCTCCAAGAGATGCGTGATTATATCAAGAGGCCAAACCTAAGGTTAATTGGAATCCTTGAGGCATAAAGAGAGAGAGACCACTCTGGAACAAATATTCCTAAAATTATCCAAGAAAACGTCCCTCATCTCATCAGAGATCATTCAACCACAAGATAATCAGAAAACCTCTGCATGACAGCAAATGAGAAGACCAACTCCTAGACACATAGTAATTCATTTACACAGAGTGGGTATAAATAAAAAATCCTAAAGCCAGCAAAAGAGAAAGGTCAGACTACCTACTGGGGAAGACCAATTAGAACAGCAGCAGACTTACCTACAGAAACACTTCAGGCTAGAAGAGACTGAAGTTCAATCTTCAGAGATTTCAAAGATAAACAATTTCAGTCAAGAATTACCTACCCAGCTAAGCTAAGTTTCATCAGCAATGGAGAATTAAAATCCTTCCCAGACGTTCAAACCCCAAGAGTTTATACCACCTCAACACTAGTTCTACAAGAAACACTTAAGAAATTATTAAACATAAAAGAAAGAAAGAAAAAGAACAACCATGCCCTTCCCAAGAATGCAGAAAAAAAGATTGAAAACACACATAACCCCCAAATCAAAAGAAAGTCAACAAACAAATAAAAAAACAACAATAAAGCGTATAAGAATTTCATGACAGGAATAAACTCTCACATCTCAATAATTAGTCTGAATGTGAATGGACTAAATGCACCACTGAAAAGATGTAAAATGGCAAATGGGATAAAAAAAATATGACACAACAATGTACTGTCTCTAGGAGACCTATCTCACTAAAAAGGATATTCACAGACTTAAAGTAAGAAGATGGAAAACACATTTTTGGGTGAATGGAACACAAGAGAAAGCAAGAGTTGAGAACTTAACGTCAGACAAAATATCTTTGAGCTACCAAAAGTTCAAAAAGATATGGAAGGTCACTACATAATGATAAAAGGGTCAATTCATAAACAAGAAATTTTTATCCTAAATATATATACACCCAACATAGGAGCACCAACTTTTATAAAGCAGCTTCTAGGTAAACTAAAAAAAGATATCAACTCTAACACTGTTGTAGCTGGGGACTTAAATACACGACTCACAACCCCAGACAGATCATTGAGGCAAAAAATCAACAGGGAGATCTGGAATCTCAACTTGATGCTTGACCAAATGGACTTAATAGATACTTATAGAACACTCCACTCAACAACCACAGAATATGCATTCTACTCATCATCACATGGAACATACTCTAAGATCTATCACATCTTCGGCCATAAATCAAGCATAAACAAATTTCCTAAGATTGAAATACTGCCATGCATCTTCTCAGACCACAGCAGAATAAAAATAAGTATTAACACCAATGAAGTTTCCCCAAAATCCAAAAATACATGGACACCAAACAATAAGATGCTGAAGAACTCCTGGATCAACATGGAAATTAAAACAGAAATTAAAAGTTTCCTGGAAACAAATGAAAATGAAGAAACATTTTCCATTGCTGTCAAAGCAGAAGAAGATGTGCTAGGCTGGTGTTGGTGATTCACTTGGATCATTTAAAGGTCCCATTTGACAGGCACTTTTTATTTGCTCCCTGTATTTTTCCCTGTGCAATTTTGGCATGGCATTTATGTATGTTCTTTCTCTTCAGTTGAAAGCAAAACAAAAACCTAAACAATACAAACACCTCCTGTAATCTCTGGGATGCCATGATATCAGTACAAAGAGGGGAATTCATATCTCTACAAACACACTTTAAGAAAATGAAAAGATCACAAGTTAACAGCCTCACAAATAACCTAAGAACTGGAAAAGAAAGACCACCAAAACTCTAACTTCAGCAGAAGAATTCAGATCACCAAAACAAAAGCCCAAATACGGGATATAGAAGACAAAAATACAATAGAAAAAATCAACAAAACAGAAAACTGATTCTTAAAAAGGATAAACAAGATTGATGGAGCCCTAACCAGATTGATCAAGAAAAAGAAAGAAAAGGCCCAAATAAACACAATCAGAAAGGCAAAAGTTCAAATCACAACTGACCCCAGAGAAATACAAAAGATGATCAGAGATTACTATGTACACTTATAGGGATACAAACTCGAAAACCTAAATGAAATGGAGGACTTTCTGACATCACACAACCACCCAAGTTTGAAACAAGAAATTGAGAACCTAAATAGACCAGTAACAACTCAGGAAATTGACTTCATCATAAAAACACTACCTACAAAATAAAGTACTGGACCAGATGGCTTTCCAGCAGAATTCTATAAAACATATGAGGAGGAGCTGATACCAATCCTATTGAAAATATTCCAGGCAATTGAGAAAGATAGAAATCTCCCCAAATCATTTGATTAAGCTAACATCACACTGATACCCAAACCAGGTAAATATCCAACAGAGAGAAATACAGACCAATATCCTTGATGAACAAAGATGCAAAAATTCTCAACAACATTGTAGTAAACTCGATACAATGACACTTCTCAAAAATCATCCACCGCCGGGCTCGGTGGCTCAGCCTGTAATCCCGCGCCTTTGGGAGGCTGAGGTGAGTGGATTGCCTGAGCCCACGGGTTTGAGACCCGCCTGCCCAGGCGAGACCTCATCTCTACAATAAACAAACAAACAAAAAAATAGCCGGGCGTGGTAGCACGCACCTGTAATTCCGGCTACTCGCAAGGTTGAGGCGGAAGGATCACCAGAGCCCAGCAGGTCGAGGCTGCGGTGGCCGGAAGCGGCCACTCCAGTCTGGGCGACAGAGTGAGATTCCAACTCAAAAAAAAAAAAAAAAAAATCATCCACCATGGCCAAGTAAGCTTTATCCCTGGAATGTAGGGCTGTTTCAACATCTGCAAGAACATAGATGAATTAAACACATCAACAGATGTATAAACAAGAACCACATGGTCATAACATTAGACATGGGAAAAGCTTTTGATAAAATGCAGCATACATTCTTGATAAAAATCCTTTAACACCTAGGCATAGGTGGAACATACCCCAAAATAGTAAGTGTCATTTATGAGAAATTCACAGCCAACATGTTGCTAGACAGACAGAAATTGGAACCACTTCCCCTGAAAACCAGAACAAGACAAGGCTGCCCACTTTCACCCCTCCTGTTCAACATAGTGTTAGAAGTCCTAGCTAGAGCAATCAGACAAGAGAAGGAAATAGGGGTATCCGAATAGGAAAAGAGGAAGTTAAGTTATTCCTCTTTATAGCCAACATGATCCTATGCCTTGAAAACCCAAGAGAATCTGTCAAAAACCTCCTTGCACTGATAAAGGACTTTAGCAAAATCTCAGAGTACAAAATAAATGTGCAAAAGACAGTTGCATTCATATGCACCAACAATAAACAAATAGAAAAACAAATAAAAGCACAATCCCATTTACAAAAGCCACAAAAAATGAAATACCTTGCCATTTTCCTAACCAGAGAAGTCAAAGACCTTTACAGAGAAAACTATAAAACACTGCTCTAAGAAATCAAAGAAGACACAAATAAATGGAAAAATAGTCCAAGCTCATGGATTGGAAGAATCAACATCCATCCTATCCAAGGAAATCAACAGATTTACCAGAATACCCATTAAATTACCAGTGGTATTCTTCTCAGATCTGGAAATGACAATATGGAAATTCATATGGAAACATAAACAACGATGAAGAGCCAAAACAATTTTCTTCAAAAGAAACAAAGCACGAGGTATCACACTTTCAGACTTTAAATTTTATTATAAGGTTACCATAAACAAAACAGTCTGCTATTGGTACAAGAACAGGCATATAGACCAGTGGAACAGGACAGAGATTCCAGAAACAAAACTTCAGTTTCTCAAATCATCTTCAAAAAAGCCTCCACCATCAACCACTCGGGAGAAGAGAACTTATTCATTAAATGGTGGTGGGAAAACTGGCTGACCACATGCAGAAGATTAAAACAAGACCCCTACCTATTTCCAAACACAAAAATCAACTCTAAATGGATCAAAGACCTAAACATAAAACCTCATACTGTAAGAACCTTAGAAAATGCAGGAGACACCCTTATGGAAATTGGAACCAGCAACCAATTCCTCTTCAAAACCCCAAATGGCCATGCCGTAAGAGAGAAGACTGACAAATGGGACCTCATCAAGCCGAAAAACTTCTGCAAAGCAAAAGAAACATCAAGAGCAGGGAGACAGCCCACAGAATGGGAAAAAAATATCTGCCAACTGTATATATGACAAAGGCCTAACATCCAGGATCTACAAAGAACTCAAATGCACCAAAAGAAAACAAACAGCCTTCTTAAAAAGTAGGCAAAAGATATGAATAGACACTTCTCAAAAGAAGGCATATGAGCAGCTCACAGATACATGAAAACATGCTCAACCTCAGTAATCATCAGAGAAATGTAAATTAAAACCACACTGAGAAACCACTGAACTCCAGTCAGGATGGCTGTCATCAATAACTCAAAAACAACAGATGCTGGAGAGGATGTGGGGAAAAGGAACACTTCTACTTTGTTGGTGGGAGTGTAAACTAGTACAACCTTTGTAGAAAACATTGTGGTGATTTCTAAAAGATCTAAAAATTGATTTTCTGTACAACCTGTAATCCCCCTTCTGGGAATATACCCAGAGGAACTCAAATCACACTATGAAAAAGATACCTGCACATGCAGTTTGCAGCATTATTCAAAATAGCAAAAACATGGAACCAACTATACTGCCTATTGAAAGAGGACTGGATTTTAAAAAAATGTGGTTGCACGATGGAATATTACATAGCCATAAAAAGGACAAAACTATGAACTTTGCAGCAACTTGTATGGACTTAGAGTCTATAATACTAAGTGATCTATCACAGAAACAAAGAACTGAGTACCACATGTTCTCACTTATAAGCGGACTCTGAACACTTATCATAATACTATAAGAAAGGGATTGGCATTAGTGGGAAACTGCCAGGGGAAGGTGGGGCACACCTTAACAATAAGGGTACCTGATCTCAAATCAGGTGAAGTGGGCACCAATGTGAGGCCCAAACTTTAGCTAGATAATGACCATTTGTATATCTAACACTGAATTGTATGCTACATCTTTAAAATTAAAAAAAATTAAAATAAGAGAAACAATAATAGAGCAATCCAAAGAGTTCATAAAAAGTTCCTAAAAGAGCACAGCAATATATAGGTCTTAACAGTTATGAGAAAGAATATGATCACTGAACATTCATCAGTCTGTATAATTCCTAGAGAAAACTTCAGTTGTACCACAATGGGCACATCAAGTTAGAAGACAGAAAAGTGTACCCTGGGTAGAGGTTATCTTTCCAAGGTAGCTTGGTATTCAGAAACCACCAGGCCTGTTTGATGGTGGAGTAGACCAGTCTGCATGGGCTTCATAGTTTATATTGGGAAATACTAGAAAACAAGACAGAAATGAGAGTTTGGAGATCTGAAAGCAGATGAACTTAAATGCTAAACTAATCGTGACTTAATTTTGTAGGTTGACTACGTGATTAACTGTATAGGACAGGAATGTAACTCATGACCCAATCAAGTCATGTTTAGAGTAATTTTAGAGGAAGAAGCACGAGTTTATATAGGGAAGTGAATATTTGGCATTTTAGATGTTCAGAATTCATTTATTCATTCAACATAATCTCAAGCACATGCTCATCTCTGCAGCCACATGGTTAATATGGCAACAAATAATCGCATAAAATATATACTTAAGTAAATGATTTTAAGGAAGCAAACAGAGAACTTTACTAGAGAGTAATAGGACCAAGAAGGACACATTTTTAGGTATAGTGATCAAAGAATGAGAAGTCCAGGTAGTAGGATTTAAAAAGAGACTTGAAGCAAAAGAAAGTATCAGGTACGAAAAGAGCTCAGGCAAAGAAAGGCACAGAGACTAAAAGGAGTTTGGCACATTTGTGTGTGAGTATGGAGATGAGGTTAAAACACAAAAGCAGGAGGGCAGAACAAGCAGCACATTTGATAGTTCTTGGAAGGAGGCTGGGTTAAATTTCGAATGCAATGAAGAATGTTTCCAAGGCTTCATGCAGGGCCATGTGGTAATGTGATCTGGATTATGATAGACCAAGGCATGTAGGAAGAACTTTTAAGGAATACTCATCGTCGAAACACAATCAATACCCTAGTCCTATTGAACAGATATTTTAAATCTTTTTTATGTGACTGTCTGTAAAAATCTGCTTTATGTGGCTTTTTTAACCTTAAAGTCTGAAATGGAGCTGAACCTACAGGTGGATGTTATATGGTCCCAGCTGTGGAGGTCTGCAAGTCAGAAAGCCAAGCATACTGAGCATTTAGGCCATGAAGCACAGGGAAGTGTCAGCATTCTGGTAATATATTGGTTTGTTCTGGCAGTTGTGAACTAGGCAGACTTGAGTGGGGAAAGACTTGAAGCAGAGACATTTTAGTACTGGAACCACGACACCAAGTTGTTTTCAAATAAATTGTAAAACAAAATTACACAAAGTCAAAGGTGCTAGTCTGTTTTCATCTTTAAATGCATTTTTTAAAATTTGCATTAGATCTCACTGGAGAATCAATTCAAAGGAGATATGAAACATAAGAGACTACTCTCAGCTAGCAGAACATGGATCCCTCAGAGCTGTTCCCTGGGTTTTAGAGTCCTGTCTCATTTGAAGTATTTGTCATGAGAAAATCTCTTATTATGACTCCAGAAAATTAATCTTCTGAATATCAAACTTATTGTTAGAATGTATGTTATATAAAGTGTGATACGACTGTCTCCTACACATAAATGTAAACTCTCTCACCTTTAATCTTCTTTTATTCTTAGCACATTTGCTTCTCAGAACACAGATTGCCAAACCATTTTCACTGTCATGTATTTGGCATTAGAACATATTTTCCACAATACGGTGACATTAGAATATTTATCTTTATGGATTGTCACAGTTGGTATGGGAGTGCAATGCTTAGTGTAAGGTATGTTTCTCTGGGTAGCTATTGTCTGCATATAGGTGAAAATGATTTCAAATAGAGTTCAAGGGAAACCTTAAAGGGAACAATGAGTTACAGAAGAATAACTATCTCAAGGATTTTTAAGCTGAGGAAGTCATGCAGTGGTGACTGTGGGAAGAATTTGGGCTCAGTATGGCTGTGAACAACATCTTTCTTTCTTTCTTTCTTTCTTTCTTTCTTTCTTTCTTTCTTTCTTTCTTTCTTTCTTTCTTTCTTTCTTTTTCTTTCTTTCTTTCTTTCTCTCTCTCTTTCCTTCCTTGCTTTCTTTCCCCCATCTCTCCCCACTCCCTCCCTGGCTTCCTTTCTCCCTTCCTTCCTTCCACTAAATGATTTCTGAGATACTGTCCTGTCGAGTCACACTAGGTACTAACTGGGACATTTGCCTGATTCATAGACTGGATTGAAATCCAGTCTAAAGCCCAATAGTCAGTGGGGAACTACTGAAGTTTCATGTTGATGGAAATTGTGGTATTTCAAAGGAAGGCTAAGGGCTTGAAGTTTTAAGTAGCATTTTAGATTACTTTTACATGTTGTTTGTGTCATAGGGAAAATAGTTTTTACTTGGCAAATTGTGAGAATTGTAGGAGTATTGGGGGGTGTAGAGAGTAGGTAGAAAAGCTATTTTTGAAAAGTTCACTATGTCATGAATTCTCTCCACTAGCTCACTTCAAGCTGGCCCCTTTAATATAGGCTATCAGTAAATATTAAAGCCACTCATTGCACTTGGAACATCAAAAATTTGGCAAAGAAGAGAGTCTCATACCCAATCATGGTTGACTCTAAAGCCATTCCTTTTTCTTTTCCTGCCTCCCTTCTAGCTATCTCTGAATCAACTTGTCATAACTTCAGTTTGGCTTGTAGTCCCCATATTATACCCTCATGAGAACCTCATCTGGTCTTTCTAGCTGTCTATTATATTTCAGTTAAATGATACCAATATGTAATATAGTAGTGCCCCATTCAAGGTAATACTATTTTTGAATACCACTAACACTGAATTTTCTATTTTATAATTCCTGTGCTACAAGGATTGTGATCACCATGGCAAAGTGTGACAGATACTATAAATAACACCTGATGTTTGGCATATACATTTATTTCTAATTCTTTGTTATGGGAAAGTAATGTTTCAACATATGCAAAAGTAGAGAATGGTGTAATAAACCCCAAATATCCATCAATCAGCTCAAACTATTGTTAGTATATGATGAACCTTGTTTCTATTTATGTTTTGAATTTCTTATTGTGTTTTCCTGTTTTTTTTAGCAATTTGCATTTTAAACATGTACCATATATTTAACCATGAGTTTTTTCCTCCTTTATATGCAATTAATGGGCAAATTGTTTACTGAGAACTTGTGGTTTGATATATATTTTCCCCCAAAAGTTTGGAGAGTGAAATGTTCCCCTTCTGTAAGTTATGGGGTAAACGTCTTTCTAACTATTTTTTTCTCATTTATGTACTCTGTTACTCACTTATTTGATCCCTCAGTTTTTTTTTTTTTTTTTTTTTGAGTTGGAGTCTCACTCTGTCACCCAGACTGGAGTGCAGTGGTCGCTCCCGGCCACCGCAGCCTCGACCTGCTGGGCTCCGGCGATCCTTCCGCCTCAGCCTTCCAAATAGCCGGAATTACAGGCATGCGCTGCCATGCCCGGCTGATTTTTTGATTGATTGTAGAGATGAGGTCTTGCTCCCCAGGTGGGTCTCGAACCCATGGGCTCAGGCAATCCACTCACCTCAGCCTCCCAATGGCGCGGGATTACAGGCTGAGCCACTGAGCACGGCTGATCCCTCAGTTTTAAGGAGCTCCATATGTACTGAACATATATACCGAGAAGACAAAAAGCACAGTCTCAAAGTGGTTCACATTTTATAAGGGAGAAAATGTTTAGTGGGGTATTTTCTGGGGAAAAGACTGAAACATTATCGTCTGTGACTTTCCCATTTCTAGTAAATGGTTGATACCGTTCACAGCTTCATCTTTATCTTGATAACAATAATGCAATGTATGAATACAATGCAAGTTTTTTACTCTAAGTTTTTTTCTAAAAAATTACTATCTCATAACAGTAAGCACAATGTTATCAACATAATTAACATTTAGAAAGTATTTTTAAGTGACTAGCATGATGAATAAAAGAATCAATAAGAAATAAATTATAGACTAGGATAGCAAAACAATTTAAAAATGTTCAGATTGTCATTTAAAATACATTTCAGGTAGTAGAATTACATTCGGGTATGATCTAGTCAATGGGGGAATTATAATCAGAGCACTAGGGACTTGAAGAGCTGATAGCAACTATTTACTCAAATTCTATTTTTTATAGATAAAAATTAAACTGAAATCCAATGACAATAGTCTTCTTGTAGTTCACACAAAATAGCACTAGTCTGTTTATGTGATTTTTTGACAAATGTTCTTTCTTCATGTCACACTAAAAAAACTCAAAATTTGATCTAGTTATAAATTATAAAACAAAATGACTATCATAACTGAAAAAAATATACCTTCATATAGGCTTTCACACTTTGCTTATACTACATTTTTCTTAAAACATGATATAAATAAATATTTTCATAGAACAGAATTCTAAATTTTTAAAAATCTTGATATTCTATGTACTGCTAGTTCTGTTTATGGGCAGGATTGGCTCAATTATTATACAGTTCTAAAAATTTATGCCTTTCATGAAATAGTGTCACCTTGTTCTAACCACAGTACTGAAGTCACAGTAACTGGTCTAATGAAAGAAATAGAAGTAGTTATAACCTCAAGGATAATTTAGGTGTGGTTAAACAGCAAAAGGTCAAGATATGATTTCTCCTTTGGCAGGATTAACAATAATGGAGGTGCAATCCATTTGGCCCTAAGAGAGGGTTAACACAACAAAAACTCATTATGTCTTCATTTAAATTTAGCCTTAAAGACATTGTAGTAGGCTTCCCTAGTTAAGTGTTAGTTCATGCAGTCTATTTGTAGTTAATTTCTTTGCTCCTTGTCTTTGCCCCAAGAAGGAGATTTGACCGCAGAACATTCAGAGCCATAGACCTCATATAATGCCATTTCTCCTTGGAAGCCTCTGTGACTGTTACCTTATGAGTAGAATCCCCCCATAATTGACTGTTTTTAATATTTCTATTAAGAAACACTGGCCTAAAACTTTCAATCCATTGCTCCCACCCCAATCCCTTAAGCCATTTGTTTTTATATACAAATTAGAGAACTAACAAAGGCCATCTCAACCAGCCTGCCTTTCATATGAGTCATGCCTGACCTAAGTTCTTGTTTGTGTAATAGGCCTGACATTAGTACTGACCCTTAAGAATTTCCTCCCCAACTCTGATTTAAACCTTCTCCTCGTTTTCCAGTAGATATCCTGTCCAATGCACCCTGCTCTGAAGACACGGCCTCAGTACAAGACGTTCCTGGCAGTATTATACTCACACAAGCATACCCACAGACACATACAGAATTACATTGTTAAGTTTTCTTTTTTTACTTAACCATTTCTTATATTAAACGACATACCTCTTGAGAGCAGAGATCGTATATGTTTATTTTAATACCCCTGAGACCACATATATATGATAACATCAATGATAAATACCAAATGGAACACTTTCTTCATGCCAGGCTGTTTCAGTGAATCCCTTTTACTTAATCTTCACAAGAATTCCGAGAGAGTCGTAGGTCATCTGTAAGTACTCCTTGGAGATCGGTTGACTGATTTACTAACTGAAACTCAAACACGAAGCTGATGTCAAATCCCACCATCATTAATTGAATGTTCATGGCCAGATACCCTGTTATGTATTTTGTACACACTATTTTCTTTCATGTTGTTATCAACCTTGCAAGAAATTCTCATTATCATTTGGTATTTGAAGAAACTGAGATGCAGATCAGTTAATAAGAAGATACCTAGCCATGCCCGTAGTCAAGGCAGAGCCAAGATCCAAACCCAGGCTGGCCTGACTTCAAAGTCAAGGCTTCTTTCCCCATCCAGTACTGGTTTTTGTCGGGTCAGAAGGCATATTCTCTCTTGCCCATCATTAAATGTCTAATTACTTCTCTAACTTCAGCTTCTTCCTATTTGCATATAAATGTGTAATTATTAGCTTTGACTTGGTCTGTGCTGTGTTTTTGTGTATGCTACCCCCTAACAGGACCTTACTTTCTATGTCAAAGGCCCATCTAAGACATTTACCTTTGACCTGGTTCATGACCTTAAATCTTTCTCAACTATTCCCACCTACAATGATTTCTTTCCTTACAGACTATAGTCATAGTCACTGCTGTTACTTCCTTCTAATTAGATATTTAATAACATACCTTACCATGTTACTCAATAGTTTCACATGAATAGATCACATCTGCCCAAAGAAACTTATAAATTCCTGGACAGTGAATATTATGTACCATACCTTTATTTTGTATTTTCTCAGTTATGACAATTATTGAGTCTTCACTGGAAAACTTTTCATTAAATTCAAAGGTGTTGACGAGTGAATGAATGGTCAGAGTTATTTCATGAACAATGATGGAACTGCAGTCCATTTGGCCCTGAGACAAGTTTAACACAACAAGACTCTCACCATGTCTCCACCTAAATTTTAGCCTTAAAGACATAGTAGTAGGATTTCCTATTTAAGTGTTAGTTCATGCAGTCTATTTGTAACTAATTTCTTTGCTCCTTGCCTTTGCCCTGAGAAGGAGGTTTGGCTGCTGAACATTTAGAGCCACAGACCACCATTTCTCCTTGGAAGCCTCTGTGAATGTCACCTTACAAGTAGAGCCCCCCAAATAACGGCTGTTTTCATAGTTCTTAATGATCATCCCACACAGGTCTAAAACTTTCAATCCTTTGCTACCATTCCAATCCCTCACACCATTCATTTTTGTATACAAACAAACCCCAAATTAGAGATCTAACAAATGCTATCTCAACCAGTCTGCCTTTCACTAGCTACTTGGAAAAATAGTGATTGTCCTAAAAAATCTTCAGGATGCGTTGTGGTTGGGCAGGAAATACATGTACATTTAGAGCTTGTCTGTTGAGGTTGCTGTTTGTGACAAAAGCATGGATGGCTAGAATCTGACTAAATGTTGTCAATTTGCTTGGGGAAATCTAAGAAAGCGTAAGATCTTTTAAGTGTTTTAAAACCGAGGGAATTTAATACAGTGACCTAGTTACACAGATGATGTGAGCATGAAGCCAAAACAGAACAGCGAGGTAACCCAGATATTAGTTACAGTAGGAAAAGGGTTATGAGAGCTCAGGGGTTGATGTCAGGTGAAAGAAGTTGGAATCATGATCAGTCTTTCCGGTGGTAGCTAAGTTGCAGCCCATTAGGAGAAACAATCACTGCCAGAGATGCTGACCAAGACAGTGGGTGGGGAGGGAGGAGAGAGAGAGAGGAGTGAGCACAGGAGGCATTTTGCTTTTGTATCAAACTAGTACCTTTCATGGGAAGAACCTAGCCAGCAACAGTCATACTGGACTCAGGAAATACAGTCTGCAGGGATCAACATCTCTGTGATGTGGAACAGAGCACATGAAGAGCAAGAAAGTGATCTTAGAACAAATGGGCCACATAGGATGCTACCTGAACGTCTATGAATCAACATGAGGGGAGTGATTCCAAAAAGAAATCTGTTCACATCAAAGGGGTATTAGACAGCTGGAGACATCATCAGAAGTTCCTCTAATAACACATCTCATGAAAATCAAGGCTAATTTTTGTAGCTTACCGGTGTTTATTAGAACTCTTTTCTTAGAATTAATAATTTCATTCATGGGACTATGGAGAACAAGGTATTCATATGACTTAATAACAAAGAATAGTCCTCTGGCATTATTTCTTGATAAACTGTGATGATTTCATTTTGTTCCTCTAGTCATTTCTGTGATATCTCATTCCTGAGTGGCATTTGGAAAAGTTTTTTTTGGCATGACTGGATATGCTTTCTGTAACAAACTATGACTTTATCTTTGCTGTGTGAAATGACAAAACAGACTAGACAGGCACAAAGTTGTAGATGAGAAACATCATGGATACTACTAAATGCAAAACCCTCCTTTGTACATGAGGCAGTTTAAGTCAGCTGAAATTATTTGCTCAAGGTCACTATAAAACCTAGTAAGGCTGTATAAAAGTGTAAAGTAGACACATTCCAAATCCTAAGTTCTGTCCCCTAGTTTGTAAGCACGGGAAGTTTTTCTACTCTTTTGAATTTCAGTTTCCTCATTTATATGAAAATAGTAATGGTATCTATATCACAGAGTTCCAACAATAATCAATAGGGAAATACTATATTAGCAATTTTCTTTTTGTCTGTAAAGTGTCAGATAGCATTTCAGGCCTTGTGGGCCATGTGAACTCTGTTGCAACTATTATATATCTACCATTTTAGAAGAAAAGAAGCCATAGGCAATATTAAGCAAAAGACTATGCTTGTGTTCCAATAAATTTTTACTTATAAAAAGGAGTGTGCAGCTCATGGGCCATTGGTCTCTTCTCATCAATTTCATTTAATATAATACATGGTACAGAGTAAGAATTTAATTAATAAATTCTACCTATCATTGTTATTATCATCATAATTTCTATTATTAGTATTTATTTTGTGAATAAAAAAAATCATTCCTATATTTAGTTTTTAAAAAATTAAACTGTTGTTAGTATCCCTGGGGCTATAGTGTGTGTTTTCTTTACCACCACTTGCAAAAGTATTTTCCCCCATGTTCGAGCTGTTCCTTTTTTGGGCACTGTGAGGCCCTCTGGGGAAGGCAGTTAGGCCTCTTTCTGAGGCTGAAATGCCCTGTAAGAGATTTGAAGACTCCACAAATCCTTAAGAACAGGTCTTAATACATCAGCTCCTGCTCAAGATCAGAGGTGCTGAATGTGTAAAATGAAACTGTTGTTTGCTCCCCTCATGCAAACAATATCATATGATTGTGCAGCCAGTACAGAGAAATGCCAACCCAGATCTGTCAGTTAGGAGCCAGGGTAGCAGTATATAAGTGTGTGGGGAGAATTAACATAGAGATTTTACTCTCCTGAGACTCAAATATAGGGCAGACTAAAAAAGTGTGGGCGATGGCAGAAATGTGTTAGAGCAATGTCTGAATTATCCTTTAGGACAAATACAATTTTCTATAGTGTCTATTTCATGATACAGCATTTTTGATGTACAACTATTACAATAAAATTTTAATAGGATATATAAGAAAAGGATGAAAGCCTGGCTCTAGCAAGAATAATCTAGGTCATAGATAGGAATCCTGGAAAAGTTAGTCACGGCATACAGTAAACCCATTCTCGGTGGGGGCTCTGGAATGGGTGACCTCTTTTTGGTCCCATGGTTTGAATTGGTCCGCTGAGTTCTTAGGACAATTATAATTACTGATGAGACCCTAAAAATAACAACCAGCACCATAATAATGTCCACAAAATGACTGCAATATTGATATTAGCACTCGGTCAGTCTGTGAAAGTTGGCTGTCATGATTCAACAGAGGAACGTTAAGGAGGGCAACGAGGAGACTATCACCCACTGCAATTCAGCACTTCAAAACTTTGTGAGGTAATTAATAGACACTAAGCCATAAAATAGTACCATTTTAAAAAGAAGACATTAACTTTAACGCAGCTTAAAAATTCTTGGAGTGATGAGGAAATTCTTTGCTTGCTACATAGTTTCAGAAAAGGAGGCATAGTTTATATTTAATGGGGTCGTGTTTTGTAAAATATGGGTTTTTTCTGCTCATTAAGACATGTACTGGAGAGAGATTCAAGATGCCTGACTAAGTGCAGCAAGTTACATGCCTCCTCCATGGAGAGGAACCAAAATAGCAAGTAGGTAGACTTTGAATAGAACAGCTTAGAGAGAATGCCAGAATTCAATCTAGAAAGTGATGGAAATCAACAAGAGCAAGTAAGGAGAGGAAAGTAAGGCAGCCTGCTTGACTGAGATCAGCTTGGAACCAGGAGAAGCTCTGGGATGTGGGGAAAGTGTAAGAAAGAAATCCCCAGAGTTCCATACTCCCGTTGTGGTCTTTTACAATCCTAACAATGACAGAACACCACAATTCATGTGAGGGGCTCGAGACTAACATAGAGAACTGCCTAGAGATTGCCCAGAGTCATTGCTCCAGAGAGAGAACTCACAGAATCTCACAGGGTTCTGAACCCTGAGCAGATGAAGCTTGGTATCAGCCCCCAAATTATTGAATCTTGCCTAACCAACTTGCTGCAACCACTGTCAACACCAGAGTGGACAACTTGGATTCAAGTGGGTTAGCCCAGCACTGCTACTGACATTATCCACCTCATGTGGAGCTTCCCAGAAGCTCATATACCTGTCCACATTCTGGTCTACCAGTGGAGCTACCAGCTTAAGAGGAAGCAATCTGGAGGCTGAAAAATCAAACTGCCTGGACCCACTAACACCAGTGCCACTGTAAGTTGCCATGAGGCCCAAAGACAGGCATACTCAACCCACCACTGCTACCTCTGGAATCCCAAAACTGGCCCATCTGGTATCCTAGTCTCTAGCAAAACTTCTCCATAACCTTCACAGTAATTAAATGTAAATCTACTGTAGAAAACAGATACCACTGACACTGTTTAGAGCGAAATAAATTATACAGAAATCACACTACTGTATGCACCCTAAATCAAAACCAAGGCACCTTAACCAACCAACAACATATATACATCATGAAAACACGCAAAATTATAAACAGTAAACCAAACACAAAAATGAGAAAGAGAAAGGATTTGAATGGTATCACTACAGTATACCACCAGACCACAATGACAAACAAAAAGAGAAAAATAAATGAAAAATTAGTATACAAAATAACTAAAACAATGAATAGTAACAAAAACTCACATAAAAATAGTAACCTTGAATATAAATGAATTAATTTTTCTTTACTTAAAACATGTAGACTAGTTGAGTGGATAAAGAAACATGATCCAACTATATGCTGCCTAGGAAAATCTCACTTTACCTATAAAGACATATATAAACTCAAATTAAAGAATAAAAAAAGACATGGAAACCAAAAGTGAGCAGCAGTAACTACACAGATATCAAATAAAACAGTCTTTAAGTAAAAAACAAATGAAAAAAAACACTAACCCACAAATAAGGTCACTGCCTAATAATAAAGGGATTAATTAAGCAAAAGGATAGAACAATTCTAAATATATATGCTCCCAACACTAGATTGCCCAGATTTATAATGCAAATATTACCAGATTTAAAGATAGAGATAGACTTCAGTACTATGATATTGGGGGATTTCAATATGCCACTCTCATTATTAGACAGATTATCTAGACAGAAAATAAACAAAGATACATTGGATTTAAACTAGACTATAGACCAAATTGTCTTAACAGACATTTACAAACATTTTATCCAACAACCGCAGGATATACATTCTGCTCATCAGTACATGAAACATTCTCCAGGCTAGACCACATATTGAGCCACAAAACAAATCTCCAAAAAATTTTAAAAAGGAAGATCATACCAGCTAACTTCTTAGACCACAATGAAATGCAACTAGAAATCAACACCAAGAAAAACTTTGGAAACTGTACAAATACATGTAAATTATACAACATGTTCCTGAGTGACCACTGGATCAATGAAATTAAGATAAAAAATTTAAGAAGAACTCAAATCACTCTACAAAAAAGATACCTGCACACGTATGTTTATCGCAGCATTGTTCACAATAGCAAGAACCTGGAAGCAACCATGCTATCCATCAAAAGAGGACTGGATTAAAAAAATGTGGTACATATACACGATGGAATACTATGCAGCCATAAAAAAGAACAAAATCATGAATTTTGCAGCAACCTGGATGGAACTAGAGTCTATAATACTGAGTGACCTCTCACAGAAACAAAGATCTGAGTATCACATGTTCTCACTCATATAGTGGACCTTGAACATCCAATGTAATACTATAAGAAAATGACTGATAGTAGTGGGAAACTATGGCGGGGGAGGGAGATGGGATTAATGGTAGTAAATATCTGTCTGGGGACAGGGGAACACCTCTTATCAACAAGGGTGCTTGAACAAAACGTATTTGTATACCCAACCCTTAACTGTACCCCACAATATCATAATAAAAAATATTATTATAAAGAAAATAATAAAACAAAATACCATCTGTCAAAAAATTAAAAATAAAAAAGTTATTGAAACAAATGAAAAAACACATACTAAAGACTGTGAGATACAGAAAAAATAGCAGCGAGAGTGAACTTTGTAGCAATAAATGCCACATTAAAAAAGGTAGCTCATCACCAAACTGATGAGCTTCTGCAAAGCAAATGAAACCATCAAGAGCAGGGAGACAGTCCACAGAATGGGAAAAAAATATTTGCCAACTGTACATCTGACAAAGGCCTAACATCTAGGATCTACAAGGAACTCAAACGTGCTGAAAGGAAAAAAAGCCACATTAAAAACTCATAAGGTAAGCTTGAACAATTGTAATGCTATAGGAAGGCAATTGGCAGTAGTGGAAAACTGTCAGGGGAGTGGGGCTGGGACTGGCAGTTGAGGGAAACTG
This sequence comes from Carlito syrichta, assembly GCF_000164805.1. Taxonomy (NCBI): domain Eukaryota; kingdom Metazoa; phylum Chordata; class Mammalia; order Primates; family Tarsiidae; genus Carlito; species Carlito syrichta. Next base: position 401,341 of record NW_007260058.1, on the reverse strand, counting down.
CTAGGGAAGGTAAGGACATACCTCATCAGCAAGGGTACCTGCATGATCAGTGTTTATATACTTAACCCTTAATTGTACTCCACATCTTTATAATTAAATAAATTTTTTTTTTTAAGTGGGCAAAAGACATCAATAGACAGCTCTCAAAAGAAGACATACGGGCAGCCAATAGACACATGAAAAAGTGCTCAGCCTTACTCATCATCAGAGAAATGCAAATCAAAATCATATTGGAATACCACCTAACCCCAGTAAGAATGGCCATCATTAATAAAACAAACAACAGATGCTGGCAAAGATGTGGAGTAAAAGGAATACTTCTACACTGCTGGTGGGAATGAGAACTAGTACAACCTCTTTGGAAGACAGTGTGGCAATTTCTGAAAGAACTAGATATTGACCTTCCATGTGACCAAGCAATCCCCGTATTGGGAATATACTTGGAGGAACACAAATCATTATACAAAAAAGATACTTGCACACATATCTTTGTTGCAGTTCTAATTCACAAGAGCAAAAATATGGAAACAACCATGCTACCCATTGAAGTTGGAGTGGATTAAAAAAATGTGGTACATATACATAATGGAATATTATGCAGCCATAAAGAAGGACAAACATATGGACTTCACAGTTACTTGGATGGATTTAGAGTCTATGATACTCAGTGAATGATCACTGAAACAAAGAACAGAATACCACATGTTCTAACTTAAAAGTGGACCTTGAATAATTATCATAATACTATAAGAAAGAGATTGGCAGTTGTGAGAAACTGCCAGGGGAAGGAGGGGCTTGGGATTGGCAGTTGAGGGAAACTGCTAGGGGAGGGAGGGTCACACCTCATCAACAAGGGTACCTGCATAATCAATGTTTGTATGCCTAACCCTGAATTGTACCCCACATCTTTAAAAAATAAAAAAAGTAGAGATATTTTAAATAAACAACCTAGTGATACACTTCAAGGTAATAGAAAAGCAAGAACAATTCAAATTCAAAATTAGCAGGAAAAAAACCAATAAAGATCAGAACAGAAGCAAAAAAAGAGAGACTAAAATAATTGCAAAGGATCAATGAAATAAAAAATTGGTTATTTGAAAAGATAAACAAAAATAATAACTTTAACTGAAAAACCAAAAAAAGAAGAGAGAAAACTCAAAGACAAGCAGAAATATGAAAGGAGATATTACAACTAATACTAGAGAAAAACAAAAAATTTTCAGGGACATTTATGAATAACTATATGCTAAAAACTAGAAAGCATGGAGAAAAATGGATAAATTCCTGGAAATATACAGTCTACCAAGATTTAGTTGGGAAATAATAGAAAACCTGAACAGACCAATGAGTAATGAGATTCAACCTATAATAAGTAGTTTTACAATAAAGAAAAACTCAGGACTAGTTGGATTCACAGTCAAATTCTACCAAACTTACAGAGAAGAAATAATACCAATCACCTTGAAACTATTTCAAAAAATTGAAGAATACTAACTATTCATTGTCAGCAGTACTATGATATCAAAACCAGACAAGAACACAATAAAAGAATATTACAAGTGAATGTCTCTTGTGAACCAAGATGCAAATATTCTAGTAAACCAAATCCAACAACACATCAAAAAGATAATACACTATAAGTGGGATTTATCCTGAGGATGCAAGGATAATTCAACATATGCAAATTAATCAATGTGATATATCAAATCAACTGAAAGGACAAAAAGTATGATTATTTTAATAGACATGAAAACAACATTTGATAAAATTCAATCTATTTTTATGATAAAAACTCTCAACAAACTAGGAAACTAAGAATAGAAAAAACATACCCCAAAGTAATAAAGACCATATGAGACAAACCTATAGCTAATATCATACTGAATAGGGAAAAGCAGAAAACTCTCCTTTAAGATCTGAAACAAGACAAAAATGCCCACTATCATCTCTGCTATTCAACATAGCACTGAAAGTCCTATCCAGAATAATCAGGGAACAGAAAGAAACACTACACATCCAAATTAGAGAAGAAGTCATAGTGTCCCTCTCTGCTGGTGACTTGATATATTTAGAAAAAACTAAAGATTCCACCAAAACTTCCTAGATTTGATAAATAAATTCTATTAAGTTGTAGAATATAAAATCAATATACAAAAATCAATAGCATTGCTGTACACCAGTAATGAGCTAACTGAGAAAGAAATTGAGAAGGCAATCCCATTTACAATAAATACAAGAAAACTACCTAGAATAAAACTATGGAGGTGGCAGATCACTACAAGGAAAACTAAAAAACATGAGTGAAAGAAATTGAAGAGGACATAAAAAAAGGAAAGACATCCCATGCTCATAGATTGGAAGAATTAATAGCCATACAGTCAAAAGTAACTTAAAGAGTTAGTGCTATCCCTATGAAAAACTAACATAATTTTTCACAGAATTAGAAGAAATAATTATAAAAATTGTATGGAACCCAGAAAGAAGCCTGTATAGCTAAAGTAATCCTGAGCAAAAATAACAAAATCGTAGGCATTACACTGCCTGACTTCAAGACATATTACAAGATTATAGTAAACAAAGCAACACAGTATTGGTATAAAAACAGACACAGAAATCACTGAAACAAAAGAGTTTAGAAATAAATCCATATATTTACAGCCTACTGATTTTTTTTTTTTTTTTTGAGTTAGAGTCTCA